>NW_024412417.1:6757876-6779387 GCF_014898765.1 Herpailurus yagouaroundi
CACAGAGCCCACTTTAGATCTGCTGTCTCCCTCTCTCTGCCCTTCCCTTGTTCATGTTTCTCAAAAATAAACAAACATTAATAATAATAATAATAATAATAATAATAGGGGCACGTGGGTGGTTCAGTCGGTGGGTTCTCAGTTTGTGGGTTCACACCCTGTGTCAGGCTCTGTGCTGTCAGTGTAGAGCCCGCTTTGGATCTGCTCTCTCTCTCTCCCTCAAAAATAAATGTTAAAAAAAAATAATAATAATTGCGGCACCCGGGAGGCTCAATACATTAAGTGTCTGACTCTTGGTTTCGGCTCATGTCATGATCTCACAATTCAAGGGTTTGAGCCCCGCATCTGACAGCATGGTGCCTGCTTGAGATTTTTTCCCCCTCTCTCTCCCCACCCCCACCTTTTCCCTCCGCCCCTCCCCCATTTGTGCTCTCTCAATCTCTCTCAAAATGAGTAAACTTTTTAAAAAGTTTACTAAGTTTTTAAAATTTTTAATAAAGTGGCCTACAAACCACAAACACAATTTGTAATTCATTTAACACGACTCAAACCCCTTTCAGTATTCCCCTTGGGAAATGTGACTAAATATTTTCTTCACCAGATAACAAACTTCTTTGAAGGCAAGGGCAATAGGTTTTGGGAGTTTTTATTTTTTTGTTTTCTTATTTGTATTGCCCCTCCTGGAGCTATACCTCACCTTCAGAAGTATTTTTCATAAATGAAATTGTTAAAACAAATTTCCAAATTCCTACTTGAGCAAATCTCTCTGGTGTACCACTAAACACACCAAAAACTAAAATTATCTTGTTCCCATCAAACCCAATTTCAGACTTTTCTATTATCAATGGCCCTCCCAATTCTCTAGTCTCTAAAACTATACCTCTAGAACTTTTAACTACTCTTTCTCTCTCACACAATCAGTTGCCATGCTATCAACTCTATATCCAAAATTTATCTTGTACCTATCCCCTCCTACTTAGTCCTACTGAGACACAGTATGGCATGGCTTTAGAGCCACATTACTGTGCCTTCATCCTGCTATGACACTTTAGGAAAATGACCTAACTTCTCACACTCACTCTCCTTATCTATAAAATAGGGATAAGCATCTTCCAAAATTATTAAAAGAATTAGAGATAATATATTTAAATTACTAAAGCACCGCATCTTGCACAAAATGAGCATTCAATAACTGTGGACAGTGATTACTGCCCATCTGCTAAACCCGAACTTTCATGACGTCTCACTTTTTCTTCCTTATTTGCCATTTCTAATTTTTCTGAATCATTTTAGGTATTACTGATCAATTAATTGACTTAATGAATTTTACTAGTCATTTAATTTGCCTGCTCAAAAACTACCTATTTCCTATAAAACAAAGTCCATACTCCTTTGCTGAGCATTCAAGGAACTCCATGATCTGGCTTCGAACTGCCCTGCGGCTGCCACTTAATACGAATATTTTTGGCATACTCCACAGAGGACTGACTACTCCAGGAGAATGCCCCGCTTTCTTATCTACAATTGTGGAACATTTCCTCTTCCACCAAAGACCAAGTTCACATGCTAACTGCCTTGATCAAGTCTTCCCTGGTATTCTCAAAAGAAGAGTGATCTCTCCCTCCTCTGAAATCACGTAGCCTTATTGGTAGCACCAAATGGAGCTAAATATATACTCATCGGGGACCTAATACGTCAGAGCATTTTGGAATAAAGATGATAAACCCTAGGGTGCCTGGCTGGCTCAGCCAGTGGAACATGCAACTCTTGATCTCAAGGTCATGAGTTCGAGCCCCACACTGGGCACAGAGCTTACTTTTAAAAACAGAGAGAGAGACAGAGAGACAGAGAGAAAAGAGAGAGAGATGATAAACACCAAGGGATTCCCACTGTTTCTTTACACACTCATTGCCTTCTAACTTGAATCATACTTTTGTGGACCTAACCTCCAATAGTCAGTTATAAACTCCTTGAGAACAAACAGCTCAATATTCCATATTCCCCACAAACCCTTAGTCTTCCTTCAAGACTCTGTTCAAATGTGATCTCTACTAAGCCTCCCTCAATCATTGCCAGAATTGGTCCTGACCTCTCCTGGTCCTCAATGTTTGTCTAAGAATGAATGAAGAAACACTAGATATTTATTAATTTTTTAATGTTTATTTATTTTTGAGAGAGCAAGCGAGAGAAACACAGTGGGGGAGGGGCAGAGAGAGAGGGAGACACAGAATCCCAAGCAGGCTCCAGGCTCCGAGCTGTCAGTACAGAGCCCGCCCCGGGGGCTTGAACCAACAAAGCTCCAGATCATGACCTGAGCCGAAGCTGGGACGCTTAACAGACTGAGCCACCCAGGTACCCCAAGAAATACTAGGTTTTTAAATATACAAGTGAATTAACGCCGATTTACCTAAACTCATCACCAACTCATCACAGACTTCTTTCTTTCACTTCTAACAGTTCTTTATTACTGTACACATGACAGGTTCGTTCTGATCCAACTACTAACTCCATCATGAGTTTTCTAAAGCTTAGCTGGAAGTACAGTCACTGAAGTACGGGCAGTCGTTGGGACAGGCAGAGCTTACTGACCCACAAGAAATGAGACCACAAACTCACTCATTGTTAGTAAGACATGTTCAAGTTTCCAAAAGTTTTTATTTTCACACACCTATAAACCACTCGTTGAAATAATTAGAAGACCACCAAGTTGTCAATTTTTTTATTTTGCCAAACAAAGCATTAAGATACAACCACTACCCACTATCATCACTAGCTCCGAAGAAAGAACCGTTCACTAAACTAAGTTTACACTGGAAGAGAAATGTGAGCTCTGGGGCCGTTTTCATTCTCTCTGTGGACCTGGTTAATGTTCATTTGGGCCAGCTTTCGGGAACCGTTAGTTACCTAGCTCCTTTCCACTTAAATATCGCAGAGCCACTCCGACGTTCAGGGGCACTCCGGTCATCACAGAACGAGGAGTCCACACCACCCCCACCCTCGCCCCTCCAAACGACAAGACAGACAGTTATGCTGCACAGACAGATGAGCTACAATCCTCTCAAGTCTCTCTTCTTCGCAAGTATTCTCCACGCAAAGGGCGTTCCGTGTAAGAACTTCGCGTCCTAATGTGTGAAATCCTTCCAAAAGGTAAGGATTAAAGTTTCAGGGCAAACTGGAGAACGCCGCAATCCTGAACCGAACGAGTGTCACATCTGGACAGCAGAACTCCTGTCAGGAAGGAAACCTAGGAGGAGGGATTCAGGAACCACGAAACCTGAGGGACCCTACTCAGTCACCTGCGCTGTCAAACTCAAGCTGTCCAAGACCCCTCCCAAACACCACCTCAGGTAAACTTGAAAACCGTGATCCTTCTCCAGGTCCGAAGCTGACAGGAACAACAGCACAACAACAAAAGAACAAGGCAAGCGGAGCAGCCAGCTCGACCAAAGGCCTGGGGAACTAAGGGAAAGCCGGGGGAAATGGGGGGGGGGGGGGGTCTACCGCCGCCCTCCCTCAGACGCGGTGCCTACACCCAAGCTGGGGGGGAGGGGGCTATGTCTGTGAGGCGTTAAAGCGGCAATCGGCGGGAGGAAAAGTCGAGGCCCGCCTAATGACTTTTTGTAAGGGTCCACGAGTCGGCAAGCAGGATCGGAATCAAGTTGGGAAGCCTTACCTCGGCGCTCGGGTGCTTAAAAGTATCTAAAAATAGCAGCTCCATCGCCGAGTCTACCGCCATGTTTGCCGCGGGCGGGGGATAGGGAGAGGACTTCCGGGGCAGAGCTCCAACCTCGGCGACCGCGGCTCTGGAGAGGGAGAGACCGCAGCACTTCCGGTGACCGGAGCGCTGGCGCCGCGAGCATTGGCCTATCCCGAAGAGTGGTGCTGCCGGAAGTCTCCGACCCCGCCTTCTCCAGCGCGGCGGAGGGCGCCGCAGGAGCACCGAGAAGGGCGGAGGGAGAAAAGGAGGGGACTACGGCATCGCTAGTGGTCCAAACCCTGTCCTTCCACCGCGTTGCAGAGCCACGACTGCCTTCGGATGGCAAGGTGCCGAGCGGGATTCGAGGAGGGTGGAGGAGGGGTAAGGAACACCGCCCGGTGGACGCCCGGCCCAGTGAAACCTCTTTTCCAAGCAAGCAGCCTTTCCAGGGCTGACAGGAAAAAGGTTCAATAAGCGAGGCTGAAAAGTAAGACTTTTTTTTTTTAAGCAGCAACTGTAGTCTAAAAACGAAGAGATTTTTTTTTATTTGTTTTTTTCATCTGCAAATGTGAATAATAATGCCCAACCCAGTCTTAGGGTGAGGACTAATTGAAGCAAAACAAGAAATTGTATAACGTGAAATGCCATGAACATAGAAATGTAGAGTGAAAAGTAAGTCTCATGGCCTCGGGGTTGATGAACATTGAAGCAACTGGAACTGTTTTGTAGTCTAAGTGGCACGAGTGCTTGGGAGAGCAATTAGGAATTATTTAGTGAAACTACATGTGTCTGCCCCACTTCTAAGACAATTCTCATGCATGTGCCCAAAGAAATACCTACGCATACGAGAATGTTCATGATAAAACTTAATAGTTGCAAAAACATCTGTTAGTTGACATCAACAAGAAGCAATAAGTAAATTGTGGTATGTGTATACAATGTAATAGCGCATAGAATAGAATGAACCAGTGTCATATCTAACATGGATCATCTGAAAAACGACTAAGCGAACAGACTGAAGAATCTGTAGTGTAAAATAGTATGTATCGTGTTCAAAACATGCAAACAATATAACTTTCCAAGGGCATGTATATAAATTATAAAATTACAAAATGCGTTGGCATGACAAACACTAAAATGTCAAGATAGTAGGAAACTGGAGGGAGGTGTAATTGAGAAGCGCACAAGGGCTTGATTATGGTTTATTCTTTAGGTTGGTGATGGTTTCACAGGCGTGCCTCACATTACTGTTTGTGCCTTTTGGTATGCTTGAAATATTTAATAATAAATAATTTTGAAAAAATTTTAAAGTAAATCTCCATTCACCCCCTTCCTCAGCCCACTAGTTTCTGCCTTTACCTAACAGTTCATCTCTTTTACTGTTTGTTTTTTCAAAGAACTCGTTCTTGCATTCATAGTTATTATTCCCAGCATTCTTCTCTTTTCTGATTTTTCAGTTCTGCTTTTTTTTTTTTTTAAGATTTTATTTTTCTTGGGGCGCCTGGTTGGTTCAGTCAGTTAAGCGCCTGACTCTTGGTTTCAGCTCAGGTCATGATCTCACTGTTGGTGAGTTGCAGCCCTCTGTCAGTTTCTGAGATGACAGTGTGGAGCCTGCTTCAGATTCTCCGTGTCCCCCTCTCTCTGCCTCTCCCTTACTCACACACACTAGCTCTGTCTCAAAATAAATAAACTTTAAAAAAGTATACTTTATTCTTCTTAAATGAAGAATTTCAAGCTCTCACCCCATATCTGCTGAGTCAGAACCTGAATTTTTTTTTTTTGTTTATTTATTTATTTTGAGAGAGAGGGAGAGTAAGTGTGCTTTAGCGGGCAAAGGGCAGAGAGAGAGGTGAGAGAGAATCCCAAGCAGGTTCTGTGCTGTCAGCTCGGAGCCCGATATTAGGATCTGAGCCAAAATAAGAGTCCCACACTTCACCAACTGAGCCACCCAGGCTCCCCTAAGATTTTATTTAAAAAAAAAATTTTTTTTTCAACGTTTATTTATTTTTGGAACAGAGAGAGACAGAGCATGAACGGGGGAGGGGCAGAGAGAGAGGGAGACACAGAATCGGAAACAGGCTCCAGGCTCTGAGCCATCCGCCCAGAGCCTGATGCGGGGCTCGAACTCACGGACCGCGAGATCGTGACCTGGCTGAAGTCGGACGCTTAACCGACTGCGCCACCCAGGCGCCCCTAAGATTTTATTTTTAAATAGCACAGTGTGGGGCTTGAACTCACAACCCTGAAATTAAGTAGCACGCTCCACTGACTGAGTCAGCCAGGCACCCCAATTTCTGCTTTTGAATTTACTAATTCCTTTCTTCTGCCTTTTTAAGGCCTATATGCAGTTCTTTTTCTAATTTCTGTGGTGATGCTTAAATTATTTATATTCATCATTTATTGTATACGTCTACAAACTTTCCCCTAAGCTCTGCTTTAACTGTAAGTAATATATGATGTAGTACCTTTATTATTGGTATTTTTACATACTCTGATTTTCTTAGTTTTAATTTTCTTTTTGGCCTAAGAGTAATGTGAGGTAGATTTTTTTTTAATTAATAGACTATTTTTTAGAATTGTTTTAGTTTTACAGGAAATTCAGCAGATAATACAGGAGTTCCCATTTATTCCCTTTCCCCCCTGTTCAGAGCATCCTCAATTATTAATATCTTGCTTTAGTGTGGTACATTTATTACAATTGATAAACCAGTATGGATACATTATTATTAACTAAAGTCCATAGTTTACATTAGGGGTCACCATTTGTTTTGTGTTGTACATATATGCTATATGTGTATTTGAATTTATAGATTATCTCTGAAAGAATTATTTAAGAAACTGGTAATAGTTGTTGCCTCTAGGGAGGGGAGTTTGATGGTTAAAGTATAAAAATAAAGGTAATCTATTACCATGTACATATATTACCTGTTAGCAAATTTTGAAAGATGAATAAGAATCAAGGAGTAAAGGGGCACCTGGGTGGCTCAGTTGGTTAAGCGTCCAACTTCAGCTCAGGTCATGATCTCATGGTGTGTGACTTTGAGCCCCACATTGGGCTTTGTGCTGACAGCTCAGAGCTTGGAGCCTACTTCAGATTCTGTTTCTGTCTCTGTCCCTCCCCACTCACTGCTCTGTCTCTAGTTAAAAATAAAAGAATCGAATAAAGAAAACTTGAATACAATACCTCTTTCAAGAACTTTTGTTGCATAAAAAGCGAAATGAGGTGGTTGTGAGAGGGGGACCTGGGGTCAGGAAAAAATGTTTTTAAGATGGGAAATAACAGAGCATGTCGACTGGTGGGAATGAAGCAATGGAGAGAGAAACAGTGATGAGAAAGAGACAGCAAAATAGTGAGTAGGTGGGTTTGGGGGGTGGTACCTGGTAGCCAAGTAGAAAGTGACCTTTGCTAGAAATGCCTACTCCCTGGTGACCAGGGGCAAGAAGGAGTCCATGAGTACACATGCAAATGGGAGTAATAATTTAGTGTGTGGAAATGAGAGAGTTCCTTTTTCATAGTTTTCTATTGTCTCAGTGAGATCATCAGCTATGATTCAGAGGACAGAAAAATGTGTAGGAGGTCAAAGAAGATACAAAGTACTAACCAGATTTCTAGGAGAGCCAAGAATCCCTAATTGACTGTCTATCACTTCTCACAGAAGTGTCTATCACTTCTCAAATTCGCTTTTACTTGCTCAGTTTTTCACCTTTTTCCTACCACCATTTGATCATTCAGCCATTCCCAGCTAGATATGGCTCCCTTAATACAAAGGTATTTCACATCACTGTGCCCTATGGCTTACATGGTTTCCTCTGCTTTAAATATGACTCCTGTGAAATGGCTTTCAAAAACCTACATACAGTTACAATAGCATCCAAAAGAATAAAATACCTAAGGAATAAATTTAACCAAGGAGGTGAAAGCCTTGTACACTGAAAACTATAAAATAATTGCTTTAAAAAAATTAAGACAAATGGAAAGACGTTCCATATTCATGGATTGGAAGACAATATTGTTAAGATGACAATATTACCTAAAGTGATCTACAGATCCAATGCAACCCTTATCAAAATCCTAATGGCTTTTTTTTTTTCAGAAATGGAGAGTCTGATCTTCAAATTCACATGGAATTTCAAGGGACCCACAAATAGCCAAAACAATCTTGAAAAAAGAAGAACACATTTGGAGGACACACACTTCTTGATTTCAGAACCTACTATAAAATTACAGCAATCAGAACTGTAGTAAAGCCATAAGGATAAACATACAGACCAATGGAATAGAATTAAGAGGCTAGAAATAGGGCACCTGGGAAGCTCAGTCGGTTAAGCGTCTGACTCTTGATTTCGACTCCGGTCATGATCTCATGATTCGTGGGATCAAGCCCACTGTCAGTGCAGAGCCTGCTTGGGATTCTCTCACTCTCCCCCTTCTCTGCCCCTCCTTCTCGAGTGTGCTCTCTCTCTCAAAATACATGCATACATATATACATAAACTTAAAAAAAAAAAAACTCAAAATGAGTTGAGGGCCCAAGCTAAAACCATTCAACTCTTAGAAGGAAACATGGGTAAATCTTCATCACCTGGTTTTGTTCACCAGTACATCCTTACTTAGTATGTGGCATACACTAAACACTCAAAAATGGTTATTGAATGAACCGATTTCTTGTTTGCTATTTTGAATCACTTAGAGCATTACATATTGTATATGTGTTATATATGATATGATTAGGTTGTACTATTCTTATTCTTTCATTTTTGTCTGTCTTGCTCATCAGATTATCAAACTCACCCTGAACAGTGCTCTGTAAACAGTCCATAGTAACTGTTGCTATTTGGCCAGCCATAGTGTCTTTCCCTCTTTGATTTCCACCACCCCACAGTGAAAAGAGCAACTTGAAGGAAAGCAAAAATTGTCTTTGATGTGAAAAGCAATTTGTGTGGATCTGAATGCATGCCAGGAGCAACTTGACAAAAAAGCAAAGATGTGGGAGGGAGCTAACCAGTCCAGGATAACTCAAGGTTGCATTTATTCGGTAACAGATGAGCTCCTTTCCCAGGTGACTGACATGCACACAAGTATACAGAGCAGGAGGAGGGTCTGAATGAACTGCCAAGCATTTCAACCTCTCCAGAGACCAAGTATATCAAGAACAACTGATTGGGTAATCTGGCAAACTGCCAACTGTAAGACATCCATCCACCAGCAGGAACACAAAGAGCTTTCATTTTCCTCCCTAGCTGAGCACACTGATTAAAAGTAACAGCTGCCACCCTCTTTCCATGAGGCTTGATTATGATAATTCCCCACAGCCAAAGGCTTGCTGTGAAACTTCTACATCATTCTTCAAAATGTAGTCTGGAAATTACCTAAAAATTTGAGAAACAAGGATTGTAAGCTATTATCTACACAAAGTATCTTGAAATAAGCACACCGATTAGTGCCAATTGTTCCAAAAGGTTTAATGACCAGCTATTTTTCAATTATTTTGCAGCTTCATTTTTTTTTTTAACGTTTATTTTTGAGACAGAGAGAGACAGAGCATGAATGGGAGAGGGGCAGAGAGAGAGGGAGACACAGAATTGGAAGCAGGCTCCAGGCTCCGAGCCATCAGCCCAGAGCCCAACGTGGGGCTCGAACTCACGGACCGCGAGATCGTGACCTGAGTTGAAGTTGGACGCTTAACCGACTGAGCCACCCAGGTGCCCCATTTTGCAGCTTCATAAAGGCATTAACACTCTGGGATCCTGGCTATTTTAAAGATAGGCAAATAGGGGTGCCTGGCTGGCTCAGTCAATAGAGCATGTGACTCTTGATCTCAGGATGATGAGTTCTAGCCCTGTATTGGGTATAGAGGTTACTGAAAGGTAAAATCTTAAATGTTTTTTTAATGTTTATTTATTTTTGAGAGAGAGAGAGAGAGAGAGAGAGAGAGAGAGAGACCATGAGCGGGGGAAGGGCAGAGAGAGAGAGAGACACAGAATCCAAAGCAAGCTCCAGGCTCTGAGCTGTCAGCAGCACAGAGCCTGATACAAGGCTCAGACTCACAGACCATGAGACCATGACCTGAGCCGACTGAGCCACCTAGGCGCCCCTACTTAAAGATAAAATCTTAAAAAAAAAAAAAAAAAAGTAAATAAAGATAGGCAATGGGGCGCCTGGGTGGCTCAGTCAGTTAAGCGTCCGACTTCAGCTCAGGTCACGATCTCACGGTCCGTGAGTTCGAGCCCCGCGTCAGGCTCTGGGCTGATGGCTCAGAGTCTGGAGCCTGCTTCCGGTTCTGTGTCTCCCTCTCTCTCTGCCCCTCCCCCGTTCATGCTCTGTCTCTCTCTGTCTCAAAAATAAATAAACGTTAAAAAAAAAAAAAAGATAGGCAAACAGCCAAAACTTCATGGCTCAGTTCTACCCTTCAGTACAGAGCCTGCACTATGTAGACTATAAACCTTACATAAGGCACTTTTTTTAAATTGCTCTACTGTATTTAGCAGATGAATAATCTCTCAAAGCATGTTCCCTTAATAAGCCCGTGGGAAAAGGTTTCCGTGATAAAAAAAATAACTTGGGAAATTTTGTATACCCTACTTCCCTCTTAGAGCTTCATCATGCATATGATAAGCTCTAAAAAGTACACAGAGAAGCTTCTCTAACTTTTTAGAACTTAACCACTAGCCCTTGAAGCTTAAACTTGCTCTTAACAACTTCAATGATTTCTATACCCTTAAGAGCTAGTGACATCAGCCTTATGGATTATTCTTTCAGCACTTTCAAAGAAAAGCATAAATACAAAGGTTAGGTGAGATTTGAATGAAGATGGCTGTAGAATGAATAGAGTTGACTAAAAACTTACTTTTATATAAGAACTTTATGTTAGTTGATGAGCAAATACTAGTTAGGTTCCTCTCCCTCTGGACCCACTTATACCCCCGCATCAGAGATTCTACCCCTATCTAAGTCTTCCTCAGTTTGTGCTCTCCCAGCTTCAGCTAATTGGAACAAGGATAGTCACCTGGCACAAGGTAGGTTGTAGGGAGTCCTCAATTGGCAGCAAGTTCTGACTCAAAAAGATGAGATATCAGAGTGAAATTACCAGCCGGTAGTGAGACAAAAGGATGCAGATTCATGGAGCAGAACCAAGTCAAATTAATCACAAAGGATTAGACTGGAGCAAGCATTGATGGTCACCTGTGCTGAGGTCCCAGTACTGAGGTAGGCCCAGCCATGTCACTGCTCTTGTTTGAAATGAATGCTTCTTACCATAATCCCCTTGTATTTAAATAGTTTGTGTGGGTCTCTATTTCTCGCAAACAGTTCTACATTAAAACAACTGTTTACCAAGTGTTCTTCTGAGATCAATGAGACATATGCTACAAAATGAAATATGGTAATGATCTTGAATGAACAATAGTTACAGAAATAAAACATAATTGTTAGATAATTGATCATCTAAGAGTATAAAATTATAGAATAGAGTATAAAGAGTATGACTGAACTTTATGAAAACATGAATTTTGGGGGCTCAGGACTCAGGGTTTTGACAGGGAAGAGGTGGCACATTCAAAATGTTTAATTCAAGAATGTTTAATGAGGGGCACCTGGGTGGCTCAGTCGGTTGAGCGTCCAACTCCTGATTTCGGCTCAGGTCATGATCCCAGGGTCATAGGATCAAGCTCAACATCGGGCTGTGCGCTGAGCTTGAAACCTGCTTAAGAATCTCTCTCTCTCCCTCTGTCCCTCTCCAGCTTGTGCTATGTCTTTATCTTTCTCTCTCTAAAATAAAAATAAAAATAAATTTAGTAATATGGGGTGCCTGACTGGCTTAATTGGTGGAGTATGTGACTCTTGATCTTGGGGTCATGAGTTCAAGCCCCATGTTTGGCACAGAGCTTTAAAAAATGAATGTTTATGGGTGCCTGGGTGGTTCAGTCAGTTAACCATGATCTCATGGTTCATGGGTTCAAGCCCCGAATCCAGCTCTGTGCTGACAGCTCAGAGCCTGGAGCCTGCTTTGGATTCTGTGTGTCTCTCTTCACCTCCCCCATTCACACCCTGTCTCTCTCTCAAAAGTAAATAAACATTAAAAAAAAAATTTTTTTTTTCAAAGAATGTCTAGGGGCACCTGGGTGGCTCAGTTGGTCAAGCATCTGACTCTGGCTCAGGTCATGATCTCATTGTTGTGAGTTCCAACCCCGTGTCAGGCTTTGTGCTGACAGCTCAGAGCCTGGAGCCTGCTTCAGATTCTGTGTCTCCCTTGCTCTCTGCCTCTCCCCCACTCACTCTCTGTCTCTGTCTCAAAAATAAATAAACAGTAAAAAATTTTTTTACATAAAAATTTAAAAAAACGAATGTTTAATGATAATTTTTTTAAAAGAAAATGTTTAATGAAACTTTTGAGGTAGAGTATGGTTATTGGTCATAGTGATAGGTTTAAAGTGTACATTGTCAAAATTCGCGTGCTCCACACTTTAAATTTGTGCACTTTATTGAATGTCAGTTATGTTTCAATAAAGCTGGGGGGAAAAAAGGATATTTCATGAAGGAACTATTTAGGAAGTCTGAGCAAAGTCAAGGGTAATGCATCTATGGACAAACAATCCTGAGAAGCCACTACCACCCTAGGGCTAAAGGAGCACTGGGAGGAAACTTTACAGGAAATCATCAGAGCTATAGCTGTAAACATGGGGCCAGCCATCTACAAACTGTTTGTAACCATCTAGGAAGAGAGAAGGACAGAAACTGAGAGTGAGCATTTAAAAACTTCTATGCCAATTTAACAGACTAATGTTATGTTTTTTTAACCAAATGTTATGTTTTAGAAAACCTGAGGATTATATTTTGTATGTATTTAGTTTTTAATTTCACTTTTCTAGTAATTCACTTTTGTTACTTATTTTTTAAGGTGTTGGTCATTGGTGGGGTGGTAATTTAAGAAAGATTGTTCATCACTAGTTTGAGAAACACTGATCTAAAGAAATTCAATCTCTGATAAAACTTGAGCTGTGCATGGAAAAAGCTAGGGAACATGCATACGTCAATCACTTTCCTCCCACGCTGATCTCTGTCTTTCCCTTGGACCAAACCCAATTAGAAGCCAGGTGACAGAGAAGTTCAGGTGATGCAGTATATAGCCAGCCATGGCAAAGAGCCCAGCAGGGAAGGGTGGATCTGGAGGAACATACAGAGAATACGTTGTACTCTGGGCTGTGACACTCAGATGTGTGATCATCAGAGAGTAATTTTTTTTTTAATTTTTTTCAACGTTTTTTATTTATTTTTGGGACAGAGAGAGACAGAGCATGAACGGGGGAGGGGCAGAGAGAGAGGGAGACACAGAATCGGAAACAGGCTCCAGGCTCTGAGCCATCAGCCCAGAGCCTGACGCGGGGCTCGAACTCACGGACCGCGAGACCGTGACCTGGCTGATGTCGGACGCTTAACCGACTGCGCCACCCAGGCGCCCCCATAAGAGAGTAATTTAGTTTCAATGATCCTTAGTTCACCTCACCCCCAAAGAAATGGGGATCCCTAGACCACCATTCACTTATTCTACCACTCTGCATTCGCTTCTTAGAGACTTGGCAGTCATGTTTTATTCTCTTTACTCCCATCCCATCCAGTCAGTGCTGATTGGCTCACCTCCATAATGACATTTACATGTGACCCCTCCTCTCCATTCTATGCCCTGCCTGAGCTGATAAATTTTTTGGCATTTGTCCGCTGAGCTGCAACAGCTTTCTAACTGGTCATGCTCTATTCCAGTCCATCCCCTAGGGTGACAGATACAGATTTGACTAGCTTATTCCCTAGATTAAATGCAGATCTGGAAAGAGAGATTTAGAAAAACTTAAGTGTTTAGAATCCTTGAAAATTTTGGTTTGCTTTGATTTTGGTCTTCAGATGATAATGCTTTCTTGGGGCACCTGGGTGATTCAGTCAGTTGAGCATTCAACTCTTGATTTTGCCTCAAGTCATGATCCCAGGGTCATGGGATCGAGGCCTGTGAGGAGCTCACATCAGACTCTGCACTGAGCATGGAGCCTGCTTGGGATTCTCTCTCTCCCTCTCCCTCTCTCTCCCTCTGCCCCTCTCCCCTGCTTGTGCTCTCTCTCTCTCACAAATAAAAATAAAACAGATATTTTCTTATGCTTCCATGCTTCTAATCATGCTCTATGTATCTCTATGTAGCTGTTGTCTACTTTGCCAGCTAATCCTCTATACACCTTTGAGAACTTGGGAAAATTTCCCTGACCACCACACCCAATACAAGCAAGGGGCAGCTATATGCTTTTATTGTACACTTTATTACATGACTTATTTCTGCATTGTAATTAACTTTAGCTTTAGAAACTGTAAACCCCTTGAGGCACCTGGCTGGCTCAGTTCGCAGAGCAAGTGACTCTTGATCTCAGAGTTGTGAGTTCAAGCCCTATATTGGGCATGGAGCCTACCTAAAAAAAGAAAAGAAAAACAGACCATAAATCCCTTGAAGAAAGGAACTACACCATTGTCATGGTTGTATTTCCATGCCTAATACTACCTGAACACAATAAGTGCTCTCTTTATGTATTTGTTGAATGAATGAATAAATGAGAATTGGGGTGGTTAGTTGATCTTCATGGACATAGAATTTGAACTAAATTCTGAAGGACATAAGAATGAGATGGCCAGAGCAATCTCAATCAAAATAACACCATCATTCTTCACAGAGCTAGAACAAACAATCCTAAAATTCGTATGGAACCAGAAAAGACCCCAAATAGCCAAAGCAATCGTAGGTTTGAGCCCTGCGTCCAGCTCTGTGCTGACAGCTTGGAGCCTGGAATCTGCTTCAGATTCTGTCTCCCTCTCTCTGCCCACTTGTGCTTTCTCTCTCTTTCTCTCTCTCTCAAGAATAAACATTATTAAAAAAAAAAAAAAACAACAGTGGTCTCTTATGATGAGCTTAAGTGCATGCAGCTTATCATTTACTGATTGACACTGTAAAATTCTGGTCGGTACCAATGACAGAAATAAAGATGGGACAAGATGATGACACGATGAATCCATCTGGTTCCTAAAGTATACTGCTGTTATTATTTAAATATAAAAAGTTATGTTGAAAATTAAAATCTCAGACAAAAGATTTTACATTTTGAACCCCAAGGACTAGTTACAATATCTACTGCCACCTGCTGGCAGAGGTACAGTGACTATAGTCTCTTAATTGTAAAACCTGCAAGTTATGGTTAACATTATATAGTCATCTAAATGTCAAGCATCTGGATGATAATAGGAGTTTCTGTTCTTTATTATATACTCCAATAGCCATATCAGTACCAGCTCAAGGAGCCCTATGGACCTGCTACTGACTGATTAAGCTTGATGCCTTATCCCATTTTCATTTGACTATTTGTGAATGGTTTTAGGATTTCCTTAGATTAACAATGTCCTCACTTCTAAGACTGAAATAGTAAAACATTGCTAGTTACTTTTGCAATGTCGTAAAAAAGAATGGAGAAAAAAAAAAGCATTGAAAAGTAAGGATGTTTTTCTTTTGTTTGTACCAGGCATCTGTTTTGTTCTACAAATTGATTTTTTTTTTAACGTTTATTTATTTTTTGAGACAGAGACAGAGCATGAACGGGGAAGGGGCAGAGAGAGAGGGAGACACAGAATCGGAAGCAGGCTCCAGGCTCTGAGCTGTCAGCATAGAGCCCGACGCGGGGCTCGACCTCCCAGACCGTGAGATCGTGACCCGAGCTGAAGTCGGACGCTTAACTGACTGAGCCACCCAGGGGCCCCTACAAATTGATTTTTTAAGAACTTCGATTCAGTACCTTAAAGTTTTTATTCTTGCCACGTTGTAGTAATATATTTTAAAATATACTAGCATGAGGCACTTGGTTGGCTCAGTCGGTTGAGCGACTGACTCAATTTCAGGGTCATGAGATCAAGCCTCGAGTTAGGCTCCTAAGATTCTGCTTAAGGTCCTCTCTGTCCCTCTCCCCTGCTCACACTCTTTCTCTAAAGTAAAAAGGAAAGAAAGAAAAGAAAAGAAATCAACGTAAAAATTTATAAATAAATAAAATATACTAGAGTGATCCTACGTTTAAATGAATATTGATAGGTTGATATTAGTAATACTGGGTCTAAACACATATCCATAAAAGATTCATGCCCTTTGACCCAATACTTTTCATTTTGGAAGTTTATCTTAAAGATGTAATCACAAAATGGTAAAATCAGCTTTATTTACAAAACATCTATCACATCATGTGTAATAACAAGAAATTAGACATGTTAAATGTCCAATAAAATAGTAGTAATTTTAAACAATGTTATAATCATAAAATGAAGTGTTTTACAGCCATCAAAATATTTATGAATAACTTAGAATCACATAGGAAATGTATAATTACAGCTATGTAAAACTAAACAAAATTTTAATAATCCACGAATATAAAAAAGCTAGAAACAAATATACCAAGAGGGGTGTTTCACAATGAATCTCATTTTAATTTTTTTCTATATTCTAATTTTTTAATGTTTATTTTCAAGAGAGAGAGGGGTGGGGGAGGGGCAGAGAGCGACAGAGACAGAATCTGAGGCAGGCTCCAAGCGTTGAGCTGTCAGCAGCACAGAGCCCAACTCGGGGTTTGAACTCACAAGCAGTGAGATCATGACCTGAGCCGAAGTGGCTATTCCCTGAGAGTATCTGCAAGAAAAAAGTACCTCTCTGTTACTACAAGTGTGCAATTCTCTGTTATATGAATGCTATGATTATTATGCTTTGTTATATTGAGACAGTACTATGCTGTAGGGATGAAGCTACATTCTTGCAGGTCTCCCAGGAAGGGTAAGGTCACTTCTGATGTCAGATATGAGGGAGGAAGTGTGTTTTTCAGATAGAAACTTGAAACAAAGAGGGAGGTCCAAGATAAATAGTTAAGGTGGTTTTGCTGAATGAAGGGTTAAATGCCTAGGAACTAAAGGATGTTATCAAGAAAGTGAAAGGGTAATTTACAGAACAGGAGAAAATACTTGTAAATCATATACCTAATAAGGGCTTCAATCTAGAATATATAAAGAACTTTTATAGCTCAACAACAAAAAGACACTTTAATTAAAACATCCAACTTTAGTTAAGCGTCCAACTCTTCTTGATTTCAGTTCTGGTCATGATCTTGAGGTTCATGGGTTAAAACCCCCATGTTGGGCTTTGCACTGATGGCTCAGAGTCTGTTTGGGATTCTCTCCCTCTCCTCTTTGCTCCTCCCCCACTCCCTCATGTGCATGCATGCGCACATGTTCTCTGTCTCTTTCAAAATACATAAACACTAAAAAAAAAAAAAAATGGGCAAAGGACTTTATAGATATTTCTCCAAAGCAGATATGCAGATAATCAACAAACACATGAAACGATGCTCAACATCATTAGTCATTAGGGAAATGCAAATCAGAACTACAGTGGAAAAAAAAAAAACTACATGAAGAGGGGAGGGGTGGAGATATGAATTAAATAGATGGGGATTAAGAAGTGCACTTGTCACGATGAGCACCGGGTGATGTATGGAATTGTTGAATCACTGTACTCTACACCTGAAACTAATATAATCACTGTATTGTACACCTGAAGCACTATATTGTACACTTGAAACTGATATAACTAATATAAGAATTAAAATAAAAACTTTTAAAAACCAAAAAAAAAAAAAACACTACAATGAAATACTGCTTCACACCCAGTAATATGGCTATAATGAACAAAATATAATTAACAGGTGTTGGTTAGGATGTGAAGAAATTAAATGTAACTGGTGCATCTATTGTGGAAAACAGTTTGGTGGTTCCTCAAAAAGTTAATCACAGAATTACCATGTGATCCAGAAATTCCACTCGTAGGCATACACCCAAAGAAATGGAAATAGAGACTCAAATATTTGTATATACAGCAGTATTCACAGTAGCTCCAAAGTGGAAACAACTCAAGTGTCCATCAACTGATAAATTGGTAAATTGTAATGTATCATACAACAGGCTATTAATCAGCCATAAAAGGAAATGAACTCCTAACATATGCTGTAGTATGAATGAACATTGAAAATATTATGCTAAGTGAAAGAAGCCAGGCACAAAAGACCACATATTGTATGATTCCATTTATATTAAATATCCAGAATAGGTAAATCCACAAAATTAGCAGATTGGTAGTTGCCAGGGACTGAGGACAGGGTGGGAAGGGACGTAACTGCCTAATGGGCACAGGGTTTTTTGAGGGAATATGAAAATGTTTTGAGGGTAATAAAATGTTGTGGTTGTGCAACATTGTAAATGTACTAAGTGTAAATGTAATTGTTCACTTTACCTTTTTTTTTTTTTAGAGAATGAGAGAGAGTGCATATGCACGAATGGGGTAGGGGCAGAGGGAGAGGGAGAGAGCTAATCTCAGGCAGGCTACACCCCCAGCGAAGAGGAGCCCTACTCGGGGCTCAGTCTCACGAATTGTGAGATCTTGACCTGAGCGGAAGTCAAGCTTAACTGATTGAGCCACCCAGTTGCCCCTGAATTGTTCACTTATAAGTGATTAGTTTTAGGAGCACCTGCGTGGCTTGTCAGTTAAGGGTCTGACTCGATCTTGGCTAAGGTCATGATCTCTTGGTTTATGGGATGGAGCCCCACCTCGGGGTCTCTGCTGACTGTGAGGAACCTGTTTGGGATTCTCTGTCTCTCCCTTGCTCTCTGCCCCTCCCCTGCTCATGCGCACAAGTGCACTCTCTCTCTCTGTCTCTCTCTCTCTCAAAATAAATAAACTTTAAAAAATAATTAATTAATTTTATATTATGTGAATTTTGCCTAAAAATAAATAAAACCAAAACACCTAAGAAATTGCTTCTGGGTATTAAATGAAGACAGCTTCTTCCACGGAGAGAAAAGGGAGGAGCCAGGAGGTGAGGGACCTAAGCAGGCTACTTTGGGCCAACTCTTTGGAGCCACAGTGAAAATATCTCAAAAAGGCAGTAGAATAAGGACAACTGTGCCAACTGTGGAAACTTCTTTGTAAAACAGACTTTTATAATGCTTCCAATTTTTATATTTATTTCCCATAATTTTGAGTAAAATTGTTTGGAAAATTTGAAACTCTTAGACTGAGCTTCTTCAAAATCAAGAACTGTCATATTTTTGAACCCTTCGTTCCTGGTACAGAGTAGGTTCTATAAATGCTGATTTGATGACATTGGAGCAGGAGGGTTTGATTACACTTATACAGGAGCGTAAAAATGAGAACAGCACACTTTTGGAACATCGTTGTCATAGCAACAATAAACAATTACAGATCCCAAGGGAAAGTGAAACTCTGAAAGTCAACTTCAAGAGGAGGGGAGAGAGGAGTCAATCTTCCTTCTATGGTTAAATAGGTACTTATTTTCTTAAAAGGGTCTGCAAACCTTTATAGTGTATGTCTGACTATGGTAAGCAAACTCTCATCAGTTAGTAGGAATTTCATCACAAATAAGAAAACCAAACTTAGCTGGCTTAACAATAAAGGAAATCTATTGGGTTGTACATAAGATGTCCAGAGGCAGGGCTAGCAAGCTCCACGTTCCCTGAGGACCAGTTTCTCACTGTACACTCTGCCTTCTTTGTTCTTGCCTTTGTCTTAAAGCTGGCTCTCTGCATTTCCAGGATGATAGCCTAAAGTTCCTGTGATGGCTTACTTTCATACATCCAACAGGAAAAAGCCGGCACAATTCTCCCACATGAATTTCCAAGAAAATTCTGATTGGATTGGTTTCGCTATCTGCCCACCCCTGAACCCATCACTGTAGTCTGTTGGATGGAACACACTGAATGGGATTAGCCTAGGTCATATGTTTCATCCCTGGATTGAGGGGCAGAATCAGCCTCCCTAGAACCTTAGGATCTCAAAATGGAAACTGAGGGTTGCAAGAAGAGAGAAGAGGAAGATGTTGCTAGGAAGGCAACTGACAAAAATGCCTACATAAACTGTCTCAAAACCACATTGTAAAATCCATCTTTTCTGGTTAAATGTTAGTCCTATGGGATGCTCCTCAAAAACAAAACAAAACCAAAAAAGGAAAAAAAAAGTCCTATGATCAAATACATTTGACAAATAGTATATACTGTAACCTCCTCTTAGAGGTTCCCATTGCACATTAATATAGTGAAGGCTTTAAGAAATGCTTCAGCAGAGAGAGTGTTGAATTTTGTGTAGTCAATTGTTTCAACAACTTCTTTGGAGAAACTTTTTTCTGAGGAACACCTTTAATAGCCTTGGAACATGTTTTGGAAAAGACTGTGTCAAGGCAAACATCTGACGTCTTCAGACTTGGCTGTCTCTGGTGGTTGGAACTGGTCTGTACTTAGTTACCAAGTCAACAATTACAGAGCCATACTAATGTAGCATTGTATGTCAAATATCCTCAAATTTAAAGAAACAATGTAAAACCAAACAAACAAAAAATCAATTACAGAACCAGGAGTGAATTTAGCAACCATAAGATTAAATGCCATTTTATAATTTTTTAGCAATATGAAGTGATTGTTTCATAATTTCACTAGACTTTTGTCTGCCAAAGAGTTCTGTGCCAAATCTTTTTGTAACTGGTTTTGTTACTGTGGTTAGAAAGAAATGAATCAACATTAAATAGTTATCTCTGGGAATGGCAAATTGTTAAGGGCACTGTCACAGTGTAAATTTTAGAATCTAAATGCACAAGAGCTCTAAAATCACAGGAGAATGGCACCCATACTTTCTAATACTTCCAGAAAATGTTCCCTATTAAAAATCATCTTTGGAGCACCTGGGTGGACTCAGTCAGTTAAATGTCCAACTTCGGCTCAGGTCATGATCTCTTGGTTTGTGGGTTTGAGCCCAGCTGTGCTGACAGATCAGCGCCTGGAGCCTGCTTCGGATTCTGTGTCCCCCTCTCTCTCTCTCTCTGCCCCTCCCCTGCTTGTGCTTTCTCTCTCTCTCTCTCTCTCTCTCTCAAAAATAAACTTAAAAAAAAAAAGTCTTTAATCCACCTTATCCCTATTTCACAAAATGAAGAGGTCTCATACATGTCTTTGTAAAAAATCCTGTGGGAATCTTTTTAAAATTAAACTTAACATGTGTTTAAAAAAAAATTCAACTGAGTAAAATTTAAAGATCTAATTGGCTTTACTCAATGAGTCATGAATCAGGCAGCATCCCATATAGCAAATAGAAAGGCACAGCTTGTCCAAACTGCTGCACAAAAGGGGAGACTTCTACAGGCAGAATGGGGCGGGGACAAAGAAAGAGTGGATTACTCATCTTTCTTTGGGGGGATGAAAGGGGTCTATTAAGTGAATTACCTCACTACCACAGACTAGGAAATTCCAGACTGACCAGTTAAAATTATATTCCTGGGGGAGGTTGAAACTGCAAAGTAGGTTAGGTATTAAGTTTCAGTTTGGTGATACAGTCTTAGCACAAGTGACTCCATTTTGATGCTGTTGTCTTTTTTTTTTTTTTTTTAACATTTGCCATTACTATTTGAAAACTTCTTCCCCAAATATCTCATTGATTTAGAGGGCACTGGAGAAAAAAATCTGGGAAGTGAGTAATGTATAAAAGAAATGTGAAAACCATGATTCTCCATCAAAAACCAGAAGAGGGGCACCTGGGTGGCTCAGTCAATTAAGCATCTGACTCTTAGTTTCACCTCAAGTCATTATCTCACCGTTCATGGGTTTGAGCCCCGCATCAGGCTCCATATTATTATCGGGATCTTCCTCTGCCCCTCCCCCGCTTGTGCCTCTCTCTCTCTCTCTCTCTCTCTCTCTCTCTCTCTCT
>NW_024412417.1:6779397-6803798 GCF_014898765.1 Herpailurus yagouaroundi
CTCTCTCTCTCTCTCTCTCTCTCTCTCTCTCTCTCTCTTAAAATAAATAAATAAACTTTAAAAAAAAAGCGGAAGCAATGTGGGCACAGATGAAATTCCCTTTGAATATCCATCAAAGAGATTGAATGGTGTCAGCTTCCCAGTGTGATGGTGGGTAATAACCTCAGATGGTCTGAGGCCTTTATTTTCTTCCTGCCTTTATTCCCTAGCTGTCTTAGTTCTCTCCATCACTATACTTTGGTCTTCAGTTGTATATTTGTATCAAATGTCCAGTTTCACCCGAAACTCTGGTTTCAGAAATTTTTCAAAACATATCATAACAGGCCAATCAACAAGTGCCCAGCTAGGTATGTGGTTTTTTATAGACAACGACAGCTGCTGATTTGCTTATTTCCTCCACTAAACATTGCTTAGTTGATAGGTCATCTGGCTTTAGTTGTTTTATTGCAATGGCGATTGAATGAATCCTTTAAAATCTATATTCTTATTCATATCTCCATGATCCAGGAAGAGCAAAGTGTGAGAAGGATCAATAATATTCGTGGAATGAGTTATGATCATGTTAGGCAGATTTTCCAGTTTCTCTTATTTAGCAGCATATATATTCTTGCTGTATTTTGCATATTTGTGAAATTATTGCCTGGAACTCCAATATGCATGATGAACAGTTTCAGATACTAAAATTCTAGTTATATAATGCATTTAGTATTTTTAGCATATGTCTCAATTATTAAAATTTATGTAATAAGCATAAATTTATGTAATAACTAGGGGTGCCTGGGTGGTTCAGTCAGCTAAGTGTTTGACTCTTGATTTCAGCTCCGTTCATGATCTCACAGTTCATTGGATCGATCCCTGTATCAGGCTCTATACTGACAGCAGAGCCTGCTTGGGATTCTCTCTCTCCTCCTGTATCTGCCCCTCTTCTGCTCGTGCTCTATCTCTCTCAAAATAAATAAAATAAACTTAAATAAATTAATAACTACAATGTACTCTGGAATTTTTGTTTTAATTTTTTTTCAACGTTTATTTGTTTTGGGGACAGAGAGAGACAGAGCATGAACGCGGGAGGGGCAGAGAGAGAGGGAGACACAGAATCGGAAACAGGCTCCAGGCTCTGAGCCATCAGCCCAGAGCCTGACTCGGGGCTCGAACCGCGAGATCCTGACCTGAGCTGAAGTCAGACACTTAACCGACTGCGCCACCCAGGCGCCCCTGGAATTTTTTTTAAAAAATCACCACTTGTTTTAGAACCCCAGGAAATCCAAAGATTGAAACTACAAATTAGGGATACCTGAATGGCTCAGTCGGTTAGGCATCTAACTTTGGCTCGGGTCATGATCTCAAGGTTTGTGAGTTTGAGCCCTGTGAGAGGCTCTCTGCTGTCAGCACAGACCCACTTCAGATCCTCTGTCCTCATCTCTCTCTGCCCCTCTCTTGCTCTCTCTTTCAAAAATAAATAAACATTTTTTTTAAAAAAAACTCCAAATTTAACTAAATTTTTTAGTGACTGATAAATTACAAAACTGGATTAAATTCATAGGAAATATATCTTTCAAAATGCATATTAAGCATGATATGATTTAATCTTTTTTCCTTTGAACCACTGGAGTATGACTTCCTTTTAGTTAAAATTTTACCTTTTTTAAAAAATTTTTTATGTCTGTATCTTCATTAGGATAAATAGGCTATTTGGGCCAGAAAGGATCACAGAATGTTGAATCTCATACAAATAATCTAAACATTAAGAAGTGTATTCAGACTGAAATTTTTACGTTATCAATGTGAAAAACCCACAAATGATAAATTTATCCCTGAATTATTGAGTGCCACTTCATATGTTTTTCTTTCTGTTTCAGTAGACTATGATTTTGTTAAGAAAAGAAATTTGGGGGGTCTCCTGGCTGGCTCAGTGGGTAGAGCATGTAATTCTTTATATTGGGGTCGTGAGTTCAAGCCCCACATTGGGCATAGAGCTTGCTTAAAAAGAAAGAAAAGAAAAGAAATTTTTGTATTCCTTTCCTAGACTTAGTATAATTAGGTGGTTAGTTGGTGTTTACTTAGCACTGGTTAAAAGAACAATGAGTTTTAAGGGCACACACACATACACACACACGCACACACAAGTGAAAATGAACATTGGTCAGAGCCTTTCAGAGGTAAAGAGAGATTTAGGTCATTTGAATCTGGGGCAGCTGTTGATACATTAAGAATTGAATAAGTACCAAAACAGCTTGTAAGAATTGTGGTATATTTTTCAATGCTTATATTTAACACATTAATGCTTTTTAATACAAAATATAGAATGCAATATAATTAATTACATAAATCACAAAGTAATTAGGGGGGGTTAGTTAAGAAATATGTATAGTATCCCCTAGGCTGTATGGTCTGGTAATAGGACAGGAATTTCAAGTTCCATGACAAACCTCTTCTGTCCTTGTAACAGTATCTCTCTGTAGGAATCATCCCCACTGGGCAGGTTGAGCCCCACTGTGAATCTGTGGTCAGCGCCAGGAAAGACCTGCTGGAACTACCTGCGAAAGAACACTTTGATATTAGAGAATCAAAAGATGGCCTTCATCATAACCATCACAACCAACCACAAAGAACAGTCGAACCACATGAAATTGCAGCTGTTTGACACTTTTTGACCTGAAACATCCACAGTTTTAGCCTAAAAGTATGCCCTATGAGCCGAGTTGCTGAGGACTCAAGGAGGTACAAGACATGTATACAGCCCTCTGGGGCACTGGGGTAACTGGATTAGAATGAAGGTTCTGTCTCCCTCCACAGAATCTAGCCTAGGTTTGACAAGGAGTAGAGACTCCCAGCAGGAGAAGGGCAGCTGGATCTCATTGCCTCCAGTCTTGTTGACCTCACATCATGTTCCCCTGGATATCTTCAGTGCTAGCCTTCAGGTGCACTCCTTGAAAATTCTGACCCCTTCACAGACACGCTCCCTTCCTCCTAACTCTCGGTGACAATTACAGATGCCTTTCTTTTATTCGCAGAGGTAGCTAAACTTCTGCGAGTTTGAGACCCACCTTGGGTGTAGAGATTACTAAAACAACAACAGCAATAACAACAACAACAGCAAGGCAGGAATTAGTGAATTAGGGGCAAAAGACCAGGGAGAAGAGGGGAGATTAGGAGACAAGAGTTGGGGTGGGCTGGGACATACCTAGCATTTTTGACACCATGGGTAGATCATTTTTAATAATCAAGAAATTTATGGGGCACCTGGGTGGCTCAGTAAGTTGAGTGTCTGACTTCGGCTCCGGTCATGATCTCACAGCTTGTGAGTTTGAGCCCCATGTCGGGCTCTATGCTGACAGCTCACAGCCTGGAGCCTGCTTCAGATTCTGTGTCTCCCTCTCTCTCTGCCCTTCGCCTGCTCACATTCTGTCTCTCAAGGTCTCTCAAAATTGAATAAACATTAAAAAAAATTTTTTTTAAAGTGCAGACCACACACTCCTTTATTACAAACAGAAATAATAATAATAATAAAATTTCAACTTGTTTGCTCTGTTGTATAGTTAAGGTACTATTCACTGTAAAGTCTTTTCTAAAGACTTAAAAGCAACAATCGAGAAATCAAGTAGAATATGCACAACTAGAGAATGTAATCTACAAAATCTCTCTCAAGTGCACAGTACACACCTGTGTAGTTCAGGCTCTGCCTGCTGTGGACTGAATTGTGTGTCCCCTCACCCCCTGCAAATTCATATGTTGAAGTCCTAACCTCCAATGTAATTGTATTTGGAGATAGGGCCTAGAAGGATATAATTAAAGTTAAATGTGGTCAGAAGAGTTGGATCCTATGGATCCTAATCCATAGGACTGGTAGCCTTATAAAGAGGAGGAGGAGAGAGAGCATTCTCTCTCTACATGCACAAACCAAGGAAGGTCCACGTGAGGACATAGGAAGAAGGTGGCTGTCTGCAAGCCAGGAAGAGCGCTCTCACCAGGATGGAACTGGTGGCCATCTTGATCTTGGACTTCTCGGCCTCCAGAACTATGGGAAATAAATTTCTGTTGCTTAAACCACCCTAGCCTATTGTATTTTGCAATGGTAGCCTTAGCAGACTAAAACACTGTCCCTTGTAGTGAACTCTACCTTTGCCCTTACAGGAATTGATAAAAGAGGTAGCACTAATCACGAAGGATATTCAGTCCATGGCAAGTAAAGCAGGAACCTCTGGGACCATAGAGCGCCCCGACTGGACTTGGCTGTGGACTTGGTGAGATGAGCTCCAAGGGGAAGAGGTTTGCATGAGACTAACTCCTATGCCTCAGTGTCAGCTTTCCTCTCACCCCAGTTTATGACCAAATCTGTGTTTGTATGTATGGTGTGTGCACATGCACTTGTGCCTATTTTACCATGCTTTCAAATATCTTTGGAATCAAGACATTTTAAGTATATCTTTTTTTAAGTTTATTTATTTATTTTGAGAGAGCAAGAGAGAGAATCCGAAGCAGGCTCCAAGATAACAGAAGATCCGACATGGGGCTCGAACTCATGAACCGGTGAGATCATGACCTGAGCTAAAATCAAAAGTTGGATGCTTAACCAACTGAGCCACCAGAGTATTCCTAAGGATGTCTGTTTTAAGAAACTTTGGCAAAAGGCAGACAGGACCCGGTTGTAATTCTGAAAATTACTGTACTGACTCCATGTGGCCACCAGAGGGAGTCAAACTATTGAGGCTCTGTCTGTCACCAGAGGCATTAAATGTGGTCTATGCCTTAGACTTGCTCCAACCCAAACATAGATCTAAATTAGGGGATCAAATTGCAAAAGGCAGTCCAGTCCTGTTTTCCTCATATAAAAGCCTGGGAGACTTTTTCTATTTGGTGGAGACTGCTCCACCAAAGTAGTTAAGGGGCCAGTGTGACAAAGTAAAAGTTCTAAACGAAAGTGAGGTCCTACAGATCCAAATCCTAACCACTACTTGCATGAAGACATTGTTAAATTCAAAGAGGTTATAGAAGTTTATGTATATATACACACATACAGATAAAACAGTTTATACATATACATACATATATACATATGTATACATACATGATACATATATATGATATAGATGAAATGTAAACAATTGAAAGGATATACACCAAAATGTTACAGTTATCTCTCTTTGGATAATGGGATCATAGATAATTTTTATTTCCTGGTTACCTTTTTTTTTTTTTCCTGGTTACCTTTGTTTTCCAATTTTTAAATATTTTAAATTTATTTTTAATGTTTATTTATTTTTGAGAGAGAGCACAAGCAGGAAGGGGCAGAGAGAGAGGGAGACACAGAATTCAAAGCAGGCTCCAGGCTCCGAGCTGTCAGCACAGAGCCCGATGCGGAGCTTGAACTCACAGACTGGGAGACCATGACCTGAGCCAGAGTCAGATGCTCAACCAACTGAGCCACCCAGGTGCCCCTAAATTTTTATTATAATAACCAGAAGTTATCTTGGTAATTAAAAGTAAAAGTTTGGATTTTTAAAAAAAAATTTTTAATGTTTATTTATTATTGAGAGACAGAGAGAGACAGAGCATGAGCATGGGAGGGGCAGAGAGAGGAGGAAACACAGAATCCAAGGCAAGGTCCAGGCTCTGAGCTGTCAGCACAGAACCTGACATGGGGCTCGAACTCACAAACCACAAGATCATGACCTGAACCAAAGTCAGACGTTCAACCGACTGCGCCACCCAGACACCCCTAAAAGTAAAAGTTTGGATTAAAAAAAATTTTTAATCTACAATATATTACCTCTAGAGAAGTCCCATATAATTACCAGTTACAATGCACACAGTTCTGGGTTTTTCCCAAAGTCCTAATTTTTTTATTAAATAGCGTTTTCTAGGGGTTGCTCCATCTAATAATAGTAATTCCCACTACAGGCAGAGGTTTGGGAAGACAGATTCAATCTCTTGTAGGTCCTTGAAGTTGAAGCAAACACAGAGCTGGTTCTGAAAGCCCAGAGATGGCCCTTGTTAGGAAGAGGTATTTAAGCAGAATCTGGGCTGGCCACAAACCACCTACATCTGTGTGTGTGTATGTGGCAAAATATACATGACATACAATTTACCTTGTAATAATTTTTAAGTATACAATTCAGTGGCATTAAGTAAGTACATTAACAATGTTGTACAACCATCACCACTATCCATTTCCAGAACTTTTCCATCATCTCCAAGAACCCAGTAACCACTTTTCTGTCTCCATAAATTGATGACTCACGTAAATGGAATCATACAATATTTGTCCTTTTGTGTCTGGTTTATTTCACTTAGCATAATGTTTTCAAGGTTCATCTGTGTGGTAGCATGTGTCAGAATTTCATTCCTTTTTACAGCTGAGTAATATTTCATTGTATGTGTGTTCCACATTTTGTTTATCCACTCATCAGTTGATGAACACTTGGGTTGTTTCCATATATTAGCCATTGTGAATAATAGTATTACAAACATTGGCATACAAGAATCTGTTCAAGTCTCCGCCTTTTAATTCTCTGGGGTATATATCTAGGAGTAGAATTCCTGGGTCATAGAGTAGCTCTATGTTTAACACTTTGAAGAACTATCAAACTATTTTCCATAACAGCTGTAACCACTTTACCTTCCATTCAGCAATGCACGAGAGTGCTCACTTCTCCACATCTTTGTTGTTTCCAGTTTTGCTTTTTTTTTTCTTTTCATTATAGTCACCCCACTGGGTGTGAGACCCACTCACATTTTCTATGCCTTATATATCCTTAGCAGGCACACTACCAATAAACAATTATGCTTGTTGGTTAAGATTTGTCACACTAAGTGTTATTTGACCCAGGGAATTTAAAAAGCAAAGTTTACTGTTCGCTTTCCCACCCCTAGACACCTCCTAAACACTTTGTATAGGAAAACAAGCATGGAACCAGACAGCCATAGGAAGCATCACAATTGAGGGCAGGAAGAGTCTGAGCGAAACACGGAAGAAGGCAAACATGGAGCCCAGGGGAACCAAGAAAGCCAAAGGATGTGACACAGAGATAAAAGATAAGAAGAAAAGAGAAAGATTACAGAGTTAAGGGGGAGGAGCAAGGAGAACGAAAATTCAAAGGAACATTTTACTCAAACAGAAATATCACTAACTGTCACTCATCCGGACCAAGCCTGCCTCCAGAAAAGCCAGTTTGGCAGCTTGGAAAGAGGAGAGGGTAAAAGTCAAAGTTTCAGATTTGAGCGTTAAAAAACATATCTGGACACGACCCTTTTACATTTCATCTTTTTTGGTTACTTTGCTAATCCCCACCCTGCTTTGAGTGATTTCTGAAATTAACCTGGGCATTACATAATCACAAAATTATTCAGGCATCTACAATGAAACCCCTTCCACTAGTTTTTGGAAATAGATGTCTGGGTGTGGCAATCAGGTAATTACCAAACTTGCATGTCTCTTAATGCCATTCTATCTCATAAAAGCATTTGGTGGATCAACAACACACTTTACATTTTAAAAGATTAAAAATTTTTTTGCATTTCCTAATGTTTTGCCAGAATTGTTAGATTTTAACAGAAGCCTTCTGTTTTAACTGTAAAGAATTAACTTCTGGTGGGGCACCTGGCTGGCTCAGTCCCTGGAGCGTGAGACCTCGATATCAGGATTGTAAGTTTGAGCCTCATGTCGGGTGTAGAGTTTACTTAAAAATAAAATCTTAAAAAAAGAAAAAAATAATTAACCTCTGGGGCACCTGGGTGGTGCAGTCAGTAGAGTGTGCAACTCTTGATCTTGGGGTCATGAGTTTGAGCCCTAAATTGGGTAGAGATTATTTTTTAAAAAAAGAAAGAAAGAAAGAAAACGGGCTCCTGGGTGGCTCAGTCGGTTGAGCGACCAACTTCGACTCAGGTCATGATCTCACGGTTTGTGAGTTCCAGCCCCGCGTTGGGTTCTGTGCTGACAGCTCAGAGCCTGGAGCCTGTTTTTTATTCTGTGTCCCCCTCTCTCTCTGCCCCTCCCCCTCTCATGCTCTGTCTCTCTCTGTCTCAGAAATAAATAAACATTAAAAAAATAATTAACTTCTAAGCCTCAAATAAAGTAAAAATATATGTAACATATTCTGTTGCAAAAATTAACTCCTATTCCTAATGACTCACTTCCTCTGTTTCATATTTGAACTTGGTGGTCTCAAAAGAGATTTTTTTGAATCTTAAAATTAAAACATTTATGAAAAATATTTTAAATTCTTTTGAAATATTTGTCACAGGGGGGAAAAAAACTAAATACAAAATAGAAAGATTCTAAATGGAGCCCTGATCTTGTATGCTATTCTCCCAAACTAATTTCTTTCCTAGACATGACTAACTGGACATCTTTGGAGTCCTTCAGGAAAACCTAGTGTGCTCAAGGACATAATACAAGTGATTTAGTAAGACAAAAATCCCTTCTGAGTTGGCACTGGGACAATATTGTTTATACTTAAAAAGATACATAAGACATAATCTCAGGCTGAAATTTTAAGGTGCCAAGTAAGCATTATCTCATCTATTACTATGTGACATTTCACAACATATTTATTTATAACTCATTCTCTCTTTCTTAGTCTCTGCTGAGGGTACTTTTTTATATCATCTGCCAATTTCTCTGTACCAGAGAATCAATCAAACACTACTCATTGAGCCTCTTTCATAAACATCACACTGGCAGACATTGTGAGGGATGGAAATGAGGGAAAGTATAAATTTTGGTGCTTAGAGAAGTGACTTTTTTTGATTGTTTGTTTGTTTGTTTTGTTTTAAGATTTCACAAGAGCTGGGATCCTGGGTGGCTCACTCTGTTGAGCACATGACTCTTGATTTCGGCTCAGGTCATGATCCCAGGGTCATTGGATGAGCCCCACGTTGGGCTTCCACTGAGCATGGATCCTACTTGAGTTTCTCTCTCTCCCTCCTTCTGCCCCCCTTCCCCACTCGTGCTCTCTCTTTCTCTCTCTCAAAATAAGATAAATTATTAAAGGAATATTAAAAAATAATATTTTTTAAATAGAGCTATGTGGCCTGTGTTTGTGTATGTTTTGCCTGCTGTTATATTTAGTTATTTAAATGCCTGTCTCTCCAAATAGAATCTACATGTAAATTCCTGAAGACAAGAATAAAAATTGTCCAGAAAGCAGGTTTTATTTTTCCATGAAGTCCTCACAGTGAAGCCCTCATAGTACAGGGAATATTTGTTAATATATAGAAACAGATGATCCACAACTTACAATATCATGATGTTCTATAACTTATTAGTTAGTTTTAGGGACTCAGCATTAGATTTCTAACAGAAACTTTTAAAATTGGTGGTTCAATGGCCAAACTGGTAAAAATGGGAGTTTAGTGGCCAAACACACAACACTGAAAATTGAATTTTAAAACTATACAGGTCTTCCTTCTAAATTCTAAAAGTATAACCCTAAATTAAGATAATCATATACTTCAATAAATAAATAAAATGTAAAATGTAGGAGAGCAGAAAATGTGTCTGTCTTGGTGTATCTGTAAGGATGCTTTTGCTACAAACAGTAGGAATCAACTCTAGGGATCCTGATGTGTAAAGGAATGTAATCAGTGAAGAAGTGTGACAGAGGAACACAGAAGGTACTAGAAGAGTACAAGATGGGGAAGGCATGTGGAAAGTTTCCAAGAGGCGTTGTTTCATTTAAGGTGAATCTTAGAGGACAAACACATTCCTAGGCAAACAAGAGAGGAAAGACCACCCAAACGGAGGTGGCAGCCCATGCAAAGGTCGGGGAGAAAGAGGTCAACTGAGACATCCAGTGAATGGCTGCAGTTTAGTATGGCAGGAAATAAAGCTTCCAAGTATTCATTCATTGCTTTACATTAATATGTTTATTGAGTGCTTCCCATGTGCCAGTGTAATGAATGTTTGTCTTTTTGGCTACCATGTATCCATTTGTCCTATCTAACATTATTTTGTTCCTTTCAAGAAATTACCTCACCTCTATTGGCCAGTTATATGGGACTTCATCAGGGACCTTGCTCTCATGGCTAGGGATGGGCATAGCTATAATTGGGTAATCCTTTCTTTTTTTTTTTTTTTTCAATATTTTAATTTATTTTTGAGAGAGACAGAGAGGGTGAACAGGGAGGGGCAGAAAGAGAGGGAGACAAAGGATCTGAAGTGGGCTCCACACTGACATCAGCAAGCCGAATGCAGGGCTTGAACTCATGAGTTGTGCGATCATGACCTGAGCCACCCAGGTGCCCCCAGGTATTCCTTTCTTGAAGTCTGCCCAGCCAAAGAGACAAAAAATGGTTGGAGTCCATTTAGTTTGCTCCAGTTACAAGATTTTCTCTCCACCTCTGTTTCCTATCTCTCAAGAACAGCCCTAAGACCTTCCTACTTCCAAATCTGGCTCTCTGTTCTTCCCATTGAGTCTGCGAACTGATATCCCTCCTCTAAATCCCTTTTGGTTTACGTTGATCAGAGTCAGGCTTCCATGGTCAATAGAAGACTCTCACCAATACAGCCAGTCTCTGTGTTAGCAATGAAAATATACTACTAAAAAAGATGTGGGTCTTATTCAGAAGGAAGCGTATTTTCCAGAATGGAATGGGGGGAGTAGTGAGGATTATATAACCAATATAATTGAGTTATGTAAAAGATATAATGGGAGCAAAAGAGAACAATCCTAAGACCCTCTGAGAAAATCAAAGTAGGCTTCAAAGCAGAGGAAGCTCTTGTGCTTTCTCCTAAGGGAGAAGTAGGAATTTATGGATAGACAAGTGTAGAAGGACTACCAAAAAAAAAAAAAAAAAAAAGAATCATATGCAGGAAGGAAAAATCATGACTAATCTGGGGGGACTGAAAGAATATTTTGGAATGTGGAGAAGATTCTGTATAGGATTCAGATATGCCTGGAATTTATCTCATAAACAGTGACAGGTCATTCGAGAATTTTAGGCAGAATTATATGACCTGGTTTTTATTTAGAAAAATAACTCTGCAGACCACTGAGGATAGAGTGAGAGAAGGTAGGAGATGAGAAGGTGGGAGAAGAGTGTGAGGAGGAAGGCAGTGATAGAGAGGAGGGAAACATTAGACTGGAAACAGAGTCTAGAGAAGCAAAAGGGTTACTTACATGAGAAATGGCAAGGGCACAAACTCAAAAAATTGCAGTGGGAAGGACTGAGTCCAGCGATATTTCAAAAAGTAATTGATAGATGGGGGGCCTGGGTGGCTTAGTAGGTTAAGCATCCGACTCTTGATCTCAGCTCAGGTCTTCATCTCAGGGTCATGAGTTCAAGCCCCGCATTGAAAAAAAAAAAAGGTAATTGATAGACTTGAAATCTGTTGGTTGTAAGAATTGAGGGAGAGGTGAGGGTGACAGTCTAAGATGAAGGATAAATCACTGGGTAATTGGTAATAACTAAGATAGGGTATGCAGGGAAGGAGCATCTTTGGGAAAAGATAATGTGGCTCCTTTAAGAGGTGATACCTGTATGTCAAGCCTTGAGCTCAGGAGATAGGGATGTGGGAATCATCATGAGCCAGTAATTAAAGGAAAAAAAGTAGGTGAACTTTCCTGGGAGAGTATGTATAATGAGAAGGAAAAAGGGCCCCAACAGAAGCCTGATGTGTTGCAAGTCTTCAAAGGTGGCCCCAAACTGCCTAGGTGGCTCAGTCGGTTGAGTGGCTGACTTCAGCTCAGGGCATGACCTCATGGTCCATGAGTTCGAGCCCTGCGTCAGGCTCTGTGCTGACCGCTCAGAGCCTGGAGCCCGTTTCAGATTCTGTGTCTCCCTCTCTCCCTGCCCCTCCCCTGCTCATTCTCTCTCTCTCTCTCTCAAAAATAAATAAACATTAAGTTAAAAAAAAAACATTACTAGAATAAATTTGAAATACTATACTGGTTAACTTGAGATTTCACTAGACTGTTTACAGAACTGGCCGAAAGTACACAGAAGTTTTTAGAGAAATAAAAAGTCATGCCTTGCTAGAACTGACCAATCTTGAGTGATTAATTTTGTGACCTGATTGTACAATTTGTGCTATACAACTAAAAGATGAGCCTCCAGCCCCAAGACCTTTCAATTAACGGTTTTCTGGAGTCTGATGGCCCTAACCGATGAACTTCTTATACTGAAAAAAGTATAGTGAACTAGTGACTGAAGGTGAGTAATTTCATTATCTCAATTTTAAAGTTTTTTATGTCTCCTAAAATATAAAGTGACACAACCACCTTGGAAAGCTGGCTTTCTTTCTTTCTTTCTTTCTTTCTTTCTTTCTTTCTTTCTTTCTTTCTTTTATGTTGATTTATTTTGGGGAGAGAGAGACAGAGACAGAGCAGGAGCGAGGGAGGGGTAGAGAGAGCAGGAGACACAGAATCCAAAGCAGACTCCAGTCTCAGAGTGACAGCAGAGAGCCCTATGCGGAGCTCGAACTCATGACTTGAGGCGAAGTCTGATACTGAACCGATTGAGCCACCCAGGGGCCCTAGAAAACTGACACTTTTTAATAAACTCAAATATTTGCCCTATGACGCAGCAAATTCTGTTTCTAAGTAATTTTCCAAGAAAAATTAAAACATAACATCCGTGGGACGCCTGGATGGCTCAGTTGGTTTTGTGTCTGACATCGGCTCAGGTCATGATCTCACGGTTCAGGGGTTCAAGTCCCGCGTCAGGCTCTGTGCTGACAGCTCGGAGCCTGGAGCCTGCTTCGGATTCTGCGTCTCCCTCTCTCTCTGCTCCTCCCCTGCTCTCACTCTGTCTCTCTCTCTCTCAAAAATAAATAAAGATTTTTTAAAAATTTAAAAAAACCCATAACATCCGTGAAGAGCTGTACACAAGTGTTCACAGTAGCTTTATTTATTTATAATAGCCTGAAAAGATCTGGAAGCAGTCTGAACATCCATCAACAGGAGAATGGATAAAGAAATTATGCTATGTCCATACAATGGAATTCTACTGAGCAATAAAAAGAACTATTAGATGCAATAACATGGATAAATCTCAAAAATATGCTGAATGAGGGGCACCTGGTTTGGCTCAGGCAAAGCATGTGACTTTTGATCTCGGGGTCGTATTTTCAAGCCCCACGTTGGGTATAGAGATTACTGAAAAAAAAAAGGTTAAATGAAAGAAGCCAGAGGCTCCCCCCCCATACATATTGTATAATTCCATTTATATGAAGTTCAACAACAGACAAATCTAACCTATGGTAATAGTCAAAATTCAGTTTATCTCTGGAGAGTAAAAAAAATTATCCTTCCCAGGATGTTTTCTGGTTTAGGAAATTACATGTTATAAATCCCTTAGTTTGATTAATTTTTATGAATAGGAAATTAGTTTCTCTCCATCCTCACTAAATAAATGTTGAACACTTACAGAATATCTGTTAATTTGAAGAGTTACCAAATTCTCATTTCGGCCCTGAGAGCTCCCTGTCGTGAACAAGGGACACAGAGGAGAAAAGGGAATATACCATTGATGGGGTGATGGGGGTAATTCTGAATACAGAAATAGCTTGACTGTCACCAGGACACAGAGAGAGCCAGTTCTCCTGAACCCCCTTGAGTGGAGAGATTCTCCAGCAATTGGGTTCTTCTGGGAATGGAAGCTAGCTGCTCTAGAAATAGGAGTGCTGTGGTTTCCATCCGAGATGTGTTTCCAATTTCAGCTACTAGGGGGCAGAATTGCAGCAGCAGGAATGGTGGAATGGTTCCAGAAATGGAGAAGCTGGAGGCAAAATTAGGCATCTAGCCAGTAAAAAAGCAAGAAAAGGTATAGGCCAGAAAAGGCACAGGAAATATGGGCTCAGCTGAGCTGGTAAGCAAGAATGAGGGTGTGGACAGACCAGGAACATCACGCTGAGGTGGCAATAGGCTACTGAAAACTGCTGAGGTGCAAGGTGGATAAAGATCACCCGACCCCCAGAACCTGACATTGCCTCTGAGAAGAGTACCCAAGGTGTAGCTACTGCAAACAAGAATCTGTAAGCCCGGATGTTCAAACATCTATTAATGTTGGGGTGGGGGGTGTGGAATTCAACTAGGGAAGAACAGTTTTCTGAGGGAACCTCCCAGGAAAGTTGGAGGGGATCCAGAAGCAAGTACAGACATTAAACAGGGGTGGCCTATAAAAATAGAGGTATGATTTTTCAGGGGAGTGGTAAAGAAATTCTCCTCAGTCAGTAAATTGATAATTAAAATCTTACCAGCTTGCTTTTTCCTGATCTTAAAGCTTTGAGTCCAATTAAAATGTAACGCCCAAGAAAAATAGAGTACTTGGAGCACTTGTCAGACATTTATACTCTCGTGTGAATAAGTGATCTATTAAGCAAATGTTAACTGAACATCTACTTTGTGGAGCTAGAGCTTGCATTCCAATGGGGCTGGACCAGCAATAAGCAAGTAAACAAATACGTAAATAAAAATTTCAGAGAGGGAAAGGGCATTGGAGAAAAGCAGTCAGGTAACGACAAAGCGAAAGACAGGGCAGGTTGAGAGTCTTCAGAAAAGTATTTCTTAGGGTGATGTTCAAGCCAAGACCTAAATGTTGAGGAGTCCATAATGCAAAGATCTCTGGGAAGAATCTTCCAAGCAGAGGGGACAGCAGTACGAGGGTTCAGGGCTGTGTTGTTTAAACTTCGTAAGCTCCAAAATAAGGAGTTGGATCTTATTCAATTTGCAGTGAAAAGTCATTAGAATTTTAAATGGGAGAGTGGTCTGACCTCATTTACATTTTTAATAGTGTTCGGTAGAACATCATCTCAGAATGGAAGCAGAGAGACCAATTAGGGAGCAATTGCAATCATTGCTGAGAGATCATGGTGGCATGGTCAGAGAAGTAGCTGAGAGACAGTAAGTGGAGAGGTTCTGATGGGATTTTGTAGGTGGATGGAGAGGTAAGCAGAAGCACAGATGACTGCTAGATGTTTACCTTGAACAACTGCCTGGATAGTGGGGCTATAACATGACAGGAGTAAGGTGCAGAAACAGTGGTGGTGTTGGGGGTGGTCAAGAGTTCTCTTTTGGACATGCTAAGGTTGAGATGCCTAGTAGATCACCAATGGAGGTGTTGAGCTCTGGTAGAAGATCAGCTGCGGAACTGTCAATGCCATTAGCATCTGGGTAGTATATGTGTTGCCAAAGGGAACACAACAGATGAATGGTATTGAAAGCCATCTGCCTAACTGCACGCAGGCCAGGCAGAAAAGGGAGGCCATCAGGAGCTCTAGGAAAGGGAACTGGAGGAGTGAGGCATGGGAGGTGGAGCCTGCAAAGGAGCTGAGAGGGAAGAATCTGAGAGGTAGAACAGCCCAACATGGCAGAAATCAAAAGGTGAAAGTATTTCAAGCCAAGAGGGTGTGCCAGCAAGTCAAAAGCTGCTGAGTTGTTGAGGAAGAAAAAGAAGTGATAATGACCTTGACAAAGGTAGTTCCAGGGAGTGAGGTTGAAAACCAACCAGAAACCAGCTTTTGATAAAAAGGAAAACTTTTGTGAGGACAGATCTTCCAGGAGAGAGGAAGACCCAGGGATATCAGAAAAAGTCCATAAGGGGCATGAGAAATAGAGGAGGTTCTGAACCTGGCTGAATGTCAGAATCATCCAGGAACTTAAAAAATAAAACAAGGGGCGCCTGGGTGGCTCAGTCGGTTAAGCGTCCGACTTCGGCTCAGGTCACGATTTGGGAGTCCGTGAATTCGAGCTGGGCTGATGGCTCAAAGCCTGGAGCCTGCTTCCAATTCTGTGTTTCCCTCTCTCTCTGTCCCTCCCCCGTTCATGCTCTGTCTCTCTCTGTCTCAAAAATAAATAAACGTTAAAAAAATTTTTTTTTAATAAAATAAAACAAGTTTTGGGGTGCCTGGGGGGCTCAGTCGGTTAAGTGTCTGACTTTGGCTTGGGTCATGATCTTACAATTCGTGAGTTCGAGCCCTGCATCAGCCTCTGTTCCTACAGCACAGAGCCTACTTGGGATTCTCTGTCTCGCTGTCTGCCTCTCCCCCACTCATTCTCTCTCTCTCTCTCTCTCTCTCTCTCTCTCTCTCTCCTCTCTCTCTCTCTTTCTCAAAAATACATAAGCCTAAAAAAATAAATTAATTTAAATAAATAAAACAGGTTTCTGGTCCCCTCCCAGATTTACTAAATTAGTAGGAGTGGGAGTTGAAATACATATATATGTAGATTATCTTTCATTGTCATTAGTTTCTTTTTAATTTTTTAAATGTTCATTTATTTTTGAGAGAGAGAGACAGAGTGCAAGCAGGGGAGGGGCAGAGAGAGAGACACACACACAGACTCTGAAGCAGGCTGCAGACTGAGCTGTCAGCACAGAGCCCGATCCAGGGCTCAAACCCCCAACCATGACATGGTGATTTGAGCCAAAATCAAGACTTGGACACTGAACTGCTTAACCGACTGAGCCACCCAGGCGCCCCTATTGTCATTAGATTTGAATTTAGTTTTTACTAATGGAATCTATACTGGGGCGCCTGGGTGGCGCAGTCGGTTAAGCGTCCGACTTCAGCCAGGTCACGATCTTGCGGTCCGTGAGTTCAAGCCCCGCGTCAGGCTCTGGGCTGATGGCTCAGAGCCTGGAGCCTGTTTCCGATTCTGTGTCTCCCTCTCTCTCTGCCCCTCCCCCGTTCATGCTCTGTCTCTCTCTGTCCCAAAAATAAATAAACGTTGAAAAAAAAAATCTAATGGAATCTATATATTTCTTTAATTTTTTTTTTTTTTAATTGAGGTACAATTGACATTGAGTCTATATATTTTTAAAACTCCTTCAGTAATTCTGATTTAGCTAAATAGAGTAGAGGTGAGATGTGCAAGAATATTCCCACCAAAACAAAAGAAATACCTTCTGAGGGGACAGGTTAATAGGAAGAACTTTCAAGTTTTAAGTTTACCTCCCCTAAGGGGTGCCTGGGTGGCTCAGTCAGTTAAGCGACAGACTTGGGCTCAGGTCACTATCTAGTGGTTCCTGAGTTTGAGCCCCACATCCAGCTCTGTGCTAACAGCTTGCAGCCTAGGGCCTGCTTAGGATTCTGTGTCAATCTCTCTCTCTGCCCCTCCCCTGCTCACACTCTGTCTCTCTCTCTCTCTTAAAAATAAACACTTGAAAAAGAAAATAAAATAGTTTATCTCTCCTAAACTTTTCACAACCTTTAGAGCTTGATATCACTTGTCTTCTGCTGAGCTTCGAACACAAAATGAGTATTAACAGAAAGACTTAGAAACAGGCAGCCAGGCTTAGATATCCTGCTCTTTTTCAGGGATATGAGGGCTCATGACTGTGATTTTATACTGCATATACAGAATTAAATGTATTTTCTTCTGCCATTGAAATTGGTTCTTGTGTTGGATCCCGGAGCTGTTTTTAGCAATTTTGGCAGTGTTTTGCAAATTGCTAGTAGATTTTGAGGTACTCTGTCATCAGAACAGGTTTGAGAATGCTTCAAAAGAGCCCTGAAAGCTTCATGCACTCTCCTTCTCCCTCTTCCTCTCTCTCTAAGCCTCTCCCTCCCTCCCTCCCTCCTCCTCTTCCCCACCTCTCTCTCTGTCTCTCTCTGTCTCTCTCTGTCTCTCTCTCCCTTGTTCCCTCCCCACCCTACCACCTCTCTCCTTCTCTGCTCAGGTTAGCAATTTCCTCAAGGGAGGGCTGAAAGTTGAACTTGAGTCCCCCTTGAGTTCAGCTGGCAGGAAGAAAATCCCAAAATGGGAGTAATTTGATATGTCTGGAAGCAGGAAAAACAAAATTTAAAATAGAAGCTTCCTTCCAAGAGGCAATTATAATAATGTCTCATATGTATACATCACTTTACAGTTCACAATACACTGTTGTGTCCATTACTTTATTTGATCTTAGTCCTGAGAGAAGCTCTGCTCTTATCAACTTCACACCATTAAAAAAAAAAAAAGACATGAATAAATGGAGGCTTAGAAGGGTTAAGACCATTTCCAAGGTCCCTCAGGTAGAAAAGTATAAACTTCTTTTTTTTAAATACTTGTTAATGTTTATTTATTTTTGAGAGAGAGAGAGAGAGAGAGAGAGAGAGAGAGAGAGAGACAGAGCACAAGCAGGGGAGGGGCAGAGAGAGAGAAGGAGACACAGAATCTGAAGCAGGTGCCAGGCTCTGAGCTGTCAGCACAGAGCCCTGTGCGAGGCAGCTCGAACCATGAGATCATGACCTGAACTGAAGTCCGATGCTTAACAGACTGAGCCACTCAGGTGCCCCAAAAAGTATAAACTTCTAAGTGACTTGTTCACTATCACAGAGTAAAAAAGTAAATGAACTCAACAATGAAAAGGAACCGACTACTGATACTTGAAACAATTTGGATGACTTCCCAAGGACTTATGCTGGGTGAAAAAAGCCAAACCCCTAAAGTTTACATCCTCTTTGATTTCATTTATATAAAATTCTTAAAATAATAAAGTTTTAGAAACACGACAATGGTTGCCAGGTTGCTATTCAATATCTACACTATGATGGTGGATACAGGAAACTTCATGTGTGAGAAAATTGCATAGATCTAAATACAAGTGAAGCAGAAGTCTAAATAAATGAACTACACGAATGTCGATATCCTGGTTCTGATGTTTTACCATAGTTGTGCAAAATGTTCCCAATGGGAGAAACTAAGTAAAGGGTAGACAGGAGCTCTCTGCTTAATTTCTTACAACTGCCGATGAATGTATAATTATCTCAATAAAAACTTCAATTTAAAAAAGTGAATGAGTCAGGATGTGTCTCTGCTTCTTGCTTGTGCATCATTTACCTTCCCACAGTGTAATGGAATGAGAGATGACCTTGCTCTTGGGATCCCCAGTTTGATTCGATACTCTGTGAGTGAGTGAGTTGGAGATGGGGGTATATCCAAATTTGACCCCGATTATTAAATTAGGTAAGGGAATAGTGTCCCCAGAACGTTTCCTACATTGAGAGTCAGGGGAAGCTTAATTCTGTACCAAGCGCTGAAATGTGTTAATTTAGAGTCACCTATTCCAGCACACACACTCTTAAGTCTTTCCTGGCTTTTTGGTCTCACCTGCTGATGGGGGACAACGTTAAGGGTAGAGAAAGGAGGGAATGGGAACAGAGCCTCAGACCTGTGGGGTGGGGCAGTTGGGGTTGCTGGTAGGGTTAGTGATGTTCTCTCGGTGATCGTGCATGCAGAGCCAGAAGCTGAGGGTCACCTCTGATGCCTATCCATTCCACGCCTCAGATTTTGTTTACCCTTTCCTTCTCCTGTTCTCTTCCTGTCATTTAATTTTAGCTGCTTCTCTCTACCCTGCCCCACCCCTGCTGTCTTTTTGTGTGTCTTTCTCTTGATTTTTCTTTCTCTTTTTTACTATATTTTTCTACTATGGTCACATTTTATTATTTTTTTAATGTTTTTTTTAAAAAGAACTTATTCTAAATTTTTTTTTTTGTTAATGCTTATTTATTTTTGATATATAGAGAGAGACAGAGTGCAAGCAGGGGAGGAGCAGAGAGAGAGGGAGACAAGAGGATCTGAAGCAGGCTCCGTATGCAGGGCTTGGACTCACAAACAGTGAGATCATGACCTGAGCTGAAGTCAGTGGCGCAACTGACAGAGCCAACAGGCACCCTGACTGTATTTTAATTAGTACACAATTTTTATTTTATTAAAAAATTTTTTTCTCAACGTTTATTTATTTTTGAGACAGAGAGAGACAGAGCATGAACAGGGGAGGGGCAGAGAGAGAGGGAGACACAGAATCCGAAACAGGCTGCAGGCTCTGAGCGGTCAGCACAGAGCCCAACGTGGGGCTCGAACTCACGGACCGTGAGATCATGACCTGAGCCGAAGTCGGACGCTTAACCGACCAAGCCATCCAGGCGCCCCTAGTACACAATTCTAAAATATTAACTAAAAAATAGCAAGAAAGTCAGTGTAACCTAGTACAGGTCTTGCTGTAAAAGTCACATGACTACAACTCAAGTCCAGAGGAGTCTCTACTAAGACACAGCTTCCTGGTGCAGGAGTGCTTTTTGCAGGGTAAGAAAACCCAAATTAAGGTCTGGGTTCCACCACTGACTTTCATTTGATCTACCACAGTTTGTTTCCTCAGCCACAAAACAAAAGGGACAGACTCAAAATTCCCTCCCTAAATCCCTGCAAGTTTTGTCCGAGTCTAGAGAAACAAGCCTTCCTGGCCAGGCGTGGTGGAATGCTAAAAAAACAAAAATTAAAAACTGGTGAATCTAGGTAGAGAGCGAGATGTTGGAAGATTGCTTCATTTGGAGGCTTTCCCAGAGGCTGGGTATTCCAATGGGCCCGGAAGTTGTGATCCAACCAGGTGCCATCAACCCAAGGCTGTGCAGGCCAACACTGTAATTACGCCAAGGCCTCAGTAGCAGGCAAGGCCTGTGGGCATTGGACCACAGAGAGGGGCGGGCTAATCAAGAGAAGAGGAGGGATCTGGCCTGAGCAGAATGAATGTCTAACTAGAAAGGGAAGAGGTGAAAAAAAAAAAAAAAAAAAGAAAGGGAGGAGGTGATTTGGTTCATGCATCTGGGCAAAGATTTGGGTAGGGTGATTGAAACAGTGGCAACGAGAAGAAAGAGCTGGCTCTCATGAGGGTCAGAGTGGAGAATAGAAAGTGTAAATAAAGGGGCGCCTGGGTGGCTCAGTCGGTTGAGCATCTGACTTTGGCTCAGGTCATGATCTCAGTTTGATACCTGCGTGGGGCTCGGTGCTGACAGCTCAGATCCCAGAGCCTGCTTCGGATTCTGTGTCTCCCTCGCTCCCTCTCCTACTCTCGCTCTGTCTCTCTCTCTCAAAATACATAAACATTTAAAATGTTTTTTTTTTTTAATGTAAATAGAGTTAAGCAGTGGAAAACATTGAAGAAAAAGAAACTACTATTCCCAAGGCAGCAACAACCCATAACCACTAGGCTCTCACAGGTTAGGGTCAAGGTGGAGAAGGAATTTTTATCACTGGGGCAAGGTAGATATTTGTTGTGATCTTAGTATGTGCCAGGCACTTTCACGGGTGCTACCTGCCTTGATCTTCACAGCAGTTCTACTAAGTATTAATATCTCCATTTTATACCTAAGGAAACTGACCTTCAGGGAGGTTAAGTCCCAAAGAAGGAACTTGGGGAGAGCCAGCATGAAAGCTGGGTTTGTCTGAGTCCCAAACCTAACTCCCAGGATTACTGAATGCTTTTTTTCACGTTTTTTTTTTTAATTTATTTGTGTATTTTGAGGGCAAGGGAGGGGCAGAGAGGGAGGAAGAGAGAACCCCAAGCAGGCTCTGGCACCAGAGAGCAGAGCCCGACGTGGGGCTCAAACTCACGATCATGACCTGAGCCGAAATCAAGAGGCGGACACTTCGCAGACGGAGTCACCCAAGCACCCTTTGGGTGCTTTTTTGGAGCCGCTGAAGTCCCCAGTGTCACTTTGCCACTGACCACATGCGCTCGTGTGCTAACAATAACACCAAGAATGCTGTGTTATCTAGCAGTGGGCAGGGAGCTGTGGCCCTGATTTTGAGTCAGAAAATCCTGCATTTGAATCCTGACTCTGCTAACCTGTGCCTGGGGGCAATAGAAAAACTTCACGAAACCTCAATATTAATTTCTTTAAAGCGGGAGTAACAATACTAAAGTTCTAGAGTTGTTGCGAAGATTATATGTAAATGTAAATGAGAAGTTCAATGCTTAGCACATTATAAATGCTTCATAAATGATAGCTATTAAATTATATTAGCGTGAGCCGAGGCAGTGGGCTTCCAGCTTGGGTTGCACATTGGAATCACCTGGGGAGCTCTAAAAACACTGAGGCCTGGGCTGGCTCCAACCCCCAGGGATTCTGGTTTAATGGGTCTGAGGTGCAGTCTGGGTGTGGGAATTTACAGACTCTCCAGGTGATTCTAATGTGTGTGGTTTGCAAAACTTCAGCACGTGCATCAGAATCACCTGGAGGGCATGTTACAACAGAGTTTCCCGGGGTCCCGTCCCCATCTGAAACCTTAAATCTTTCAGGAAACCTCCAAACTTTCCAGCTGCCTTCATGAAAATAACATTTTTATTGAATACCCATCATATGCTGGATGGTGATGCTAACTGCTTTACGGGTAGTATGTCTCATTTCATCCTCACCACAACCCTGTGATTATTTTTCGTTTTACAGGTGAAGAGTCTGAGGCTCAGAGGTTAAGTGATTTGTCCCAAGTCCCATAGCTGCTAAGTGGATAGGGCCAGTTTGGACTCCCAAGTGCATCCTCTTAATCGAGACCTTGCAGGGCTGCTTTTCCTCTTAAAGCCCTGTTCTTTGATCTTACTGAGACCTCCAGGCCTTAGCCCCTTTTTTCTCAGTCTCTCGGCTATCATCCTTCCATCCTTCCCTTTCTAACTTCTAGCCGTGCCAACGGCGGAGCCTGAGAATTTGCTTTTCCAAGTTCCTAAGGTAATGGTGATGCTGCTGGCCAGGGGACCACGCTTTGAGAACAACTAGCCTAGAAGAAGTGGGGAGGGATTGAAAGGAGGAAGAGCACTTGTTTTAAAATCTCACACCCAGGAATCACAGTAGGTCTTGAGTGACTCACAAATTATTTGCTTGCAAGAGCAGAACAGGGTTCCAAGCCTGGATTTCATTGCCTGATAAATGTGTTGGACACCGTTGTTGGGAGATGTGGTTAAAGTGTGCAGGACGTGGTAGGTGGCATTGAGTGGGCAACTGGCATCTGTTGTATGTGGCAGAAGGGCCACCTTTGCCCTAAGACCCAATATCTGTAGAACAGATGGTTCAACCAGGAAATAAAATGTTCTTACAAATTCTTCACACATTCCTAGACAAACACTCATGCCTTCAGCACAGCTTTCCTTTAGTGCTCCCATTCAGGGAGTCCCACACAATGGCTTTCTCTCCAACTCTATACAACAGGCATAGTGGGTTTACTCTATTATCCCTCCCTGGAATGTTTGCAATTTAAAAGAGGTCAATAGAGAGTATGAAGTTAATCACAAAGAACTCAGTTACTATTAGACGCAACCGTCTAGAACTAATAAAAATGTCTTTCATGATGGAGAAAGAGAGCTGCGCAAGAAGCCTTCAGTCTGTACCACCAGTGCACTGGTCCTTCCTTTGTTGACTCAGAATCACTGTAGGGTTTAGAGACAAGGTGACCCAGTCAGAGTAGTGTTTTAGGGAGGTCACTGGAGGGCAGTGGGATTTAAGAGGGCAAACCTGGAGCCCCTGAGGTCAACCCAGAGGCACCTAGAGTAGTTGAGATGAGCATACAGAAGGCCTGCACCAGACGAGAGGAAGCAGAAATAAAGAGGAGGCACTGGGCAGGAGATTTTAAGGAACAAGAATATGCAGGGCCTTGTGATACATTGAATAAGAGGAGAGCCAGGGAAGGAAAAAATTCTAGGCATGGTGCAGGATTCTAACTAGCGTGGCCCAGCAGGGACTTTAGAAGGATGAGTGGATTTATAGGTAGAGAAAGTAATCCATTTACTTTGGAACATATGGAATTTTTGTCTGTGTTTGGAATAGCTGAGTGGGAGATGCCTTATTTCTCAACTGTTTGGAGAGGTACTCTTGTCTTCAGATGAGACAAAGAATTAATGGATTAAACAAATGGCCTAAGGTAGATGGTAGAGTGAGGACTGAAGCCCAGCCTCCAACCTAAAGGATATTAGCATTGTGAGGAAAGGTCTGCATGGAAGACCAGAGACTTGAGGGTCATCAACATAGTACAGCTGGAGCCATGGCAGTGGAGAGAAGTGCTGTGCAGAGGAGAAGAAAGCCACACAGGCCATCAAGAAGGCCTGGTCAGAGAGCTAGAAGGAAAATTAGGATAGGCTGTTTCCTTAGAAACCAAACAAAAGGCAGTAATACACCATGTGAAATGCCATGTAGGAAGGGACAAAACAGTGGCCTTGGGGTTTAGCAACATCTCATTGGTGACCTTTGCTAAGGTAAGTTTCAACAATGTGTGGATACCTAAAGCTACAAGATTATTGCTAGGTTGAAAGAGGGACTGGGAAAGGAGGAGGAAGATGCTATTTTTTTGAGATACTGGCTTAGAAGAGCAGGAAAGAGCAAATGCTTTATCTTTTCAACGTTTTTTTATTTATTTTTGGGACAGAGAGAGACAGAGCATGAACGGGGGAGGGGCAGAGAGAGAGGGAGACACAGAATCGGAAACAGGCTCCAGGCTCCGAGCCATCAGCCCAGAGCCTGACGCGGGGCTCGAACTCACGGACCGCGAGATCGTGACCTGGCTGAAGTCGGACGCTTAACCGACTGCGCCACCCAGGCGCCCCAAGCAAATGCTTTATCTTGAGGAGACCCAAGAAAAGGTTTCCTTAATGAGAGGGAAAGTTTGAAAATACAAAAAAAAAAAAAATTATATATATATAATATATAATATATA
>NW_024412417.1:6803898-6816623 GCF_014898765.1 Herpailurus yagouaroundi
AATTAAAAATATAAAATTCTATAAATTATATAAATATATTAATATTAATATATTACATTTATATAATTTTAGTCAATGTATATATAATATATATTATATAGAATTATATAGAATTATATATATAACATATATAAAACAAATATATATATAAAACAAAAATATAAATAAATATATATATAATTTTAGTCATCTAATCTTTTGTATTTTTTTTTCAATTTTTTAAAAAATTTTGGGGCACCTGGGTGGCTCAGTCAGTTAAATGTCTGACTCTTGGTTTCAGCTGAGGTCATGGTCTCAAGGTTCCTGAGTTTGAGCCCCGAATTGGGCTCTGCACTGACAGTGCAGAGCCTGCTTGGGGTTCTCTCTCTCTCCCTCTCTCTGCCTCTCCCTCACTTGTGTGTGTGCATGTGCGCTCTCTCTCTCTCTCTCTCTCTCACTCTCTCAAAATAAATAAACTCAAAAAAATTTTTTTTAATTTTATTTTAAGTAGACTCCACACCCAATGTGGGACTCAAACTCACAACCTTGAGATCAAGAGTCACATGCTCTACCTACTAAGCCAGCCAGGCATCCCCTAACCTTTTGTATTTTGAAATACAGAGCATAATGATGTAAGGAAGATCAGTGCATCCTCCACCCACCTTTGTCATATCTTAAAGTTTTGCCACATTTTATATGCATATATACATTTTATATTAAAAAAAAATAATAACCACATCAGGGCTGCCTTGGTGGCTCAGTTGGTTGACCCTTGATTTTGGCTGGGGTCATAATATCGAGGTTTCATGGGTTTGAGTCCCTTGGGCTTTGCGCTGGCAGCGAGGAGCCTGCTTGAGATTCTCTCTCTTTCCCTCTTTCTGCCCCTCCCCCACTCTGTCTCTGTTTCTCTCAAAAGAAATAAATTAAAAAAAAATAATAACCACATCACGCTTAAGTTTTGAAATGGTGAGTATTATTATCTGCCTTCTTAGAGTCCACTGAGATAATGATCTGATTTATTTTCACTCCTTAAGTGCAGTGGCCCCTTGCCTTTTGCAACGCTTGTGGTACAAGCCTGCTTAGACAGTGTGGGGAGGGCTCAGCTATGTCTGTGTAGCAGAGTTCGATTACACCCATATTCAAAAACAGGATTAACCAGTACATTTTTTTCTTTCTGGTTATTCTTCTCAAGTTTTTAGAGTTAAAACCACATTAGCCTCAGAGTGACCAAAGTGTACCAAAGTACAAACTTTCAGTTATATGATGAATAATTTACAGCATGGCCACTATAGTAATAATAATACACTATATACTTGAAGTTTACTAAGAGTACATCTCAAGTGTTTTCACTACACACACACACACACACACACACACACAGTAGTAACCATGTGAGGTGATGGATAGGCTATTAGCTTGATTGTAGTATCATTTCAAAACATCACGTTGTACACCTTAAAAATATTGCATTCATGTATTCGTCATACATCAATAAAACTGGGGGAAATAAAAATTTAAAAAATGCATTTAATTTCATAAAAGAAGCAAAATTGTAAAACATGTCCTTATCTTTTTGTTAAAAAAAAGATAGTATGTAATGTAATGTAATATGGGAATTGTACAGTTTTTTAAAATTTGGAAAAGTCTTCTAAGAGTCTTTCAAGTGATCCTTTTTCCCCTAACAGAAATGCCTTCATTGACTTTACCAATTTTAGTCACCGTAAAAAAATCAATTAGAAATGTTTTAAGTAAAAGGGAAGACTTCATTCATATCTCATTCACTAGAGATAACACTATTAAACAGTTTCATATACATCTCCTTAGCCTTTTTTTTTCTTTTTAAATTAGGTTATACGTGCATACCTTCTATATATAACCTGCATTTTTCTTTTATCAATAGATTTTGGTCATCATTTACGTCAAAACATAGAAAATTATACTGTTTCTACATCACATCAAATTAAAATAGTTGCTAAAGTTTTATTTTTTTTAAAAAATGTTTTATTTATTTTTTGAGAGAGAGAGCATGAGTAGGGGAGAGGGATAGAAGGAGAAAACGAGACAGAGAAAGAGAGAGAGAAGAGAGAAAATCTCTAGCAGACTCCATATTCACTGTGGAGCCCAATGCAGGGCTCTATTCCATGACCCTGGGGTCATGACCTGAGCCAAAATCAAGAGCTGGACGCTCAACAGACTGAGCCACTCAGGCACCCCCTAAATTTTTATTCTTAAAAATATTCTGTGGTGTGGGGCGCCTCGGTGGCTGGGTAGATGGACTGTGCGACTCTTGATCTTGGGGTTTAAGTTTGAGCCCTATGTTGGGTGTAGAGATTACTTAAAAATAAAATCTTTTAAAAAATAAAAATTATGTGTGATGAGCAATCTCTCTTTTGAAACATTCATATTTAAACATTTCTTCAGTAAAACTTTCTAACGTACAATTGCTGGGTCAAATGGTAACCACAAAAAAACTGTGATATTTCTAAATGGTACTCCAGAAAAAAATTTCTACTCCCAGCAATAGTGTATGAAATGGTCACCCTTTTTGTTGTTGCTCTATTAATAATTTGTTAAGTACCTATTTGTTTCTCTGCTGTATGTATCTTCCTGGTTTCTTTCTTGACCCCCTTGAGTTTGGTGTCCTTACAGTATCATAAGCTGGTCTTCTCTTCCTCTTCTTTAGCATATTCTATAAGCTTGTGGCATAATATAACATTACTGTCATTAAAAAATATGTTCGAGTTATGTGACCTTTTTTCTGTCCATGATTCTGTTACTTCGAATTTTTCTTTTATTAACTAATCTGGTGGTTTCTCATTTTTCCCCCAAGGCAAACTGTTGATTTGTCATCAGTTATAAAATAAACACAAAAGGCACCTGGCTGGTTCATTTGGTGGAGCATGCAACTCTTGATCTCAGAGTTGTGAGTTCTAGCCCCACGCTGGGTATAGATATTACTTAAAATATTTAAAAATAGGGGCGCCTGGGTGACTCAGACATTTAAGGGTCCGACTTGGGCTCAGGTCATGATCTTGCGGTTCATGAGTTTGAGCCCCATGTTGGGCTCTGTGCCCAGAGCCTGAAGCCTGCTTTGGATTCTGTGTCTCCCTCTCTCTGTGCACCTCTCCTGCTTGCGCTCTGTCTGTCTGTCTCTCTCTCTCTCAAAACAAAACATTAAAAAAAAACTTTTTTAATCTTTAAAAATAAAATAAAATTGGGGTGCCTGGGTCGTTCAGTCGCTTCAGCATCCAGTTCTTCATCTCCGCTCAGGTCTTGATCTCAGGGTCTTGAGTTCAAGCCATGCTGGGTGTGGAGCCTACCTACCTACCTACCTACCTAAATGAATAAATAAAGAAATAAGTAGGGGTTCCTGGGTGACTCAGTTGGTTGAATGTCTGACTCTTGATTCTGGCTCAGGTTGTGGTCTTGGGGTCATGGGATCAAGCCCTGTGCCCAGCTCTGTGCTGAGCATGGAACCTGCTTGAGATTCTCTTTCTCTCCCTCTGCCCCTCTCCTCTGCTTACACTCTTTCTCTCTAAAATAAAAAATTTTTAATTTAATTTAATTAATTAATTAAAATACAAACAAAAAATAAAATTGATAAGCAAACCAATATAATTCTTTAAAAATTAACAGAACACGGGAGCCTTGGTGGCTTAATTAGTTAAGTGACCTGCTGACTGACTCTTGATTTCGGCTCAGGTCATGATTTCAGCTTTGTGGGATTGAGCCCTGCATTGGGCTCAGTCCGGACAGCACGGAGCCTGCTTGGGATTCTCTCTCTCCCTCTCTCTCTCTCTCTGCCCCTCCCTTGCTCACACTGTCTTTCTCTCAAAATAAATAAATAAATAAACTTTAAAAAAATTAACAGAACTGATTTTTCAAACCTGTAATTTCATATAAAATATGCCAAAATGTTAAGATATAACAGAACTGGACTGTAAAGAAATACTTTGTTTCTTTTCATACTCTTTAGAGAAAGACTTAATTTATCATGCTTCTTTCTTAAATTTTTTTCTTTTTGCTATGGGGTGCCTGGGTGGCTCAGTCAGTTGAGCATTCTACTCTTGATTTTGGCTCAGGTCATGATCCCAGGGTTATGGGATCGAGTCCTGAGTTGGGCTCTGCATGGAGCATGGAGCCCTCTTAGGATTCTCTCTTTCCCTCTGCCCCAGTTCCCCACTTGCACTCTTTCTCTTAAAAAAAAAAATTATTTTGCTACTATAAGCATTTAAGAGCAAAGAGGTTTTCTTCCAAATACTGACTTAATAAATGATATGTATATTTTAATTTTGTTGTTTAGAAAACTGATTATAGTGTGAGCTGGTTTTGCTTTATGACTTAGGTTTTATTTAAGCGTATATGCGGGGTGCCTAGCTGGCTCAGTCCTTAGAACATGTGAGTCTTGATCTCTTGGTCATGGGTTTGTGAGTTTGAGCTTCATGTTGGGGGTAGATATCACTTAAAAAAAAAGTTAAAAGTATATGTGTGGTGTATATATATATATATATATATATATATATATATACATACAGATACATATACGTGTTCATGTGTTTATTTTAAAAGATATTACATTAAGAATGTATTTAAAATTTTGTTTCATCATTGTCAAAGAATACCATATATAGAAATAATATCTTGAAGGGTGCCTGGGTGGCTCAGGTAGGTATGTGTCTGCCTTCAGCTCAGGTCATGATCTCATGGTTCGTGAGTTTGAGCCCCACATCAGGCTCTCTGCTGTCAGTGCAGAACCTGCCTCAGATCCTCTGTCCTCCTCTCTCTCTGCCCCGGCTCTGCTCTTTCTTTTCTCTCTCTCTTTCTCGCTCTCAAAAATAAATAAACTTAAAAAAAAAGAAATAATATCTTGAGATATTAACTATGTGTATCTTTGTCCTTTAATACAGGATCAGATTATATGAATCTTACAACTGCATCGAATAGAGTGTGTTCCCCAAATTCTACCAGTAAGATATTTTCACATGTAAAGTCTACCACGAATTTTCTAGTTCTGTAGTTTCCTTCGTTCTTTTGGTATTATGGGACTGATGTATTAACTTTTCAAATATACTTTAGTGTTACGGTTCCTTTTCATCTTTCACTGTCGTATTTCAAAATGGGTTTGGTAGCTCTGTGATTTGGCTCATCCAGGCAGTGGGAACAATGTACACAAAGGAAAAGTGCTATACCACACACCGGGTGGGTTACTATAAGTGGTTTGGTGTGGCTGGAGGATAGAGAGTACAGAAAGGAAAAGTGACAGCCAGCAGAAAGGGAAAAAAAGGAAACGAAGGCTTCTGAGTTCTCAGTAAGATCAGAGAACAGTCGCTTTAGGAGGAAAAGAGGCTCTTCAGGGTCTCCATTAAGAGGACGTACTTGGGATCCCAAACTGGCTCCGTCTACTTACCAGCTGTGGGACTTGGAACAAGTCACTTAACCTCTCTGAGCCCCAGATTCGCCATGTGTTAAATGAAAAATACTCACAGGGTTCTTGTGAGGATTAAATGAGATATAGTACCTATAAAGCAGTTAGCACAGTGTTCAGTACGTAATAGCTAATCAGTAAAATGTTATTTTCCATAATTAAAAAAAATGCTTATTTATTTTGAGAGAGAAAGCTTGAGCAGGGAAGGGGCAGAGAGGGAGGGAGAGAGAAAATCCCAAGGGGGCTCCATGCTCAGCTCAGAGCCCAGCTGGGGGCTTGATGTGGGGCTCCATCCCACTACTGTGAGGTCATGACTTGAGACAAAATCAAGAGTCGGACGCTTAACCAACTGAGCCACCCAGGTGCCCCAAATATTATTTTCATTAAGAGAGCTGGAAAGCTTGGGCGTTGTCAGAAAGATTTAAGATTTTAATGTAGAATTATCTTTATAAGTGATTGTTTCCTAACTCTGGTTCTTATGAAAACTTCCATTATCATTATAGCCCTTGCCCATTATAGCATGTATTTACATTGTATTCTAATTATTTGCTTCCCTATGTAGACAAGGGGCCCTGAAAGCTGGGGTGGGGCCTCACTTCTGTTTATATTCTCAGTGCACCAGTCATTTTGTCATTCCCACAACATTTGTTGAATTGAATTTGGAAATCATTCCCGAAGAGGCCAGTAGCTGACATAAATGAGAAATATCTCTAGGAGAGAACTTTGGGTCAGGAACTACACACTTAGCTAGGGTTTGATTTCTGTTCTCACTAATTACACACTTACAAGTCTTACAGAAACATATTTTCACAATGTCCCCATCTGCTGGGTTCATTACTTTGCTTCTCAATGGCTGCTTGTTTATACAATTGACAACAAGCACAGTGATGGTTTATTAAAAATTAAAAAAGAGGGGTGCCTAGCTGTCTCAGTCAGAAGAGCATGTGACTCTTGATCTTGGGGTGGTGAGCTCAAGCCCCACATTGGGTGTAGATATTACTTAAAATAAATTAAAAAAAAAATTTAAGGGGTGCCTGGGTGGTTCAGTCAGTTGAGCGTCTGACTTCAGCTGAGATCATGATCTCATGGTTCATGAGTTCGAGCCCCATGTGGGCTCTGTGCTGATGGCTCAGAGCCTGGACCCTGCTTCGGATTCTGTGTCTCCCTCTCTCTCTGCCCCTCCCAAGCTCACATTCTGTCTCTGTCTCTAAAAAATAAATAAACATTAAAAAAAATTAAAAACTCAAAGGGAACAGTTCTCTACCGTCTTATTTACACACAGAGTGAGGCCTCCTAGGAAGTCAGACCTTCCTGTCCCAGTAAGGGGTGATAGAAAAAGCAACCAATCAGAAGAGCTGAGTTCCCGAGCCAGCTTTGTTGCTTACTAGCTGTGTGACCTTGAAGGAAATCATCTAACCTACCTAAATCTCGTTTGTGTCATCTGCAAAATGAAGATAATATTGGCCCTACCCTTTTTTCTTTTTAATAGATTTGAGTATAAAATGGAATCTTGCATGTGAAATCCTTAAATACTATATGGTTCTATTCAAATACAAGATAGTATCTTGCATTCACTAGAACTGGTTTTTTAATCTTTCTAAAATATTGCTCCTAATAGTCCAATAGAAAGGCTTCAGCCCAACATTGGATACTGTACACATATTAACATAGTTTACTTATTTGCTGCTATATCCAGCGCCTGGCATAACACCTGGCAAAAAGTAAGTGCTTGATAAATATTTGCTGAATGAAGGAATGAAAGAAGGAAGGAAAGAAGCTGGGCAGCCAGGTGCGAACAGTAGGTTTTTGGCTTTAGAACTGTGTGAAAGCAGGGCAGAGTAGTTGTGTGAAAGAAGCATGATGATCACCTGGGCTTTCAAAGCAGGCTTTCCAGTGTGGCCAGAGCTGGTTGTGACAGCCGACAATGAAAAGGTTTTCCTCCTCTGTTTTGCTCTAATTGGAGCACTCTCCCTTGTAGATTTTGAGTAAACTAATGGAGTAGGAAAAGGCATAGGGAACAAGTAAATGAGACCTAAGAACTGGCCTTTGGTTTTAAATATTTAATTTGTTTCTATAAACCTTGTTAATAAAAACAGTAGATCAAAAATCAAAAAGAAAAGAAAAAAAAGAAGAAAAGGTGTAAGGGAGAAAGGTTGAATCAGCATTTTGTTTGAAAATACTTTTCATTAGCAAAACACCACCAATTAGCCAAAATATTGAAGGACAATTAAAAATGGCGCATGTTTGGGGCACGTGGGTGGCTCAGTTGGTTAAGCTTCCAACTTCACCTCAGGTCATGATCTCATGGTTTGTGGGTTTGAGCCCCTCATGGGGCTCTGTGCTGACAGCTCAGAGCCTGGAGCCTGCTTCGGATTCTGTGTCTCCCTCTCTCTCTCTGCCCTTCCCCTGCTCACTCTCTCTCTCTCTCTCTCTCTCTCTCTCTCTCTCAGCAATAAACATTAAAAATTTGGGGGGAAAATGTTTTGGGGCACCTGGGTGGCTCGGTCAGCTAAGCATCCAACTCTTGATTGTGGCTCAGGTCATAATCTCATGGTCCGTGAGTTTGAGCCCTGTATCAGGCTCTGCCCTGATAGGGTGCAGTCTGTTTGGGAATCTCTCTCTCCCCGTTTCTCTGCCCACTTACACACTGTCTCTATTTCAAAATAAGTAAATAAACTTAAAAAAATGGTACATGTTTACTAGGTACTACCACCCTTACCACCCATATCTGGACAGCTTCCTTTTCTATGTCTCCTAGCCAGATGGGATTTCAGGTTGCTCAAACTCAGTGCCTTTTCTTCTCTATACCTCTGCCCAGCCACCAATAATCTTTTCATTCCCACTGCCTGTCGAAGTCTTAAACTTCTTTCAAAGATGTCAGTGAATGAATTATTGATCAACAGGTATTTATTATGTTCACTGAGTACCTACAATATGTAAGGATGAAGGGAGTTCATAGTCTAATTCCAGTAGGAGGACAAATACATAGAAAGACATAATTTTAATGTTATATGATAGGCTTTTTTATATAACAGCTTTATTGACATGTAATTCACACACCATAAAATTCATCTTTTTACAGCATGCAGTCCAGTGGGTTTTAGTATATCACAGTTATAAAACCAACATTACTATCTAAATTTCATTGTCCTCAAAAGAAACTCCATGTTTTTTGTTTTTTGTGTTTTTTTTGAAACTCCAAATTTATTAACAGAAATTAGCCATTTCTCTCTCTTTCCCAATCCCTAGAAACCACTAATCTACTTTGTGTCTCTATGGATTTGCCTATTCTGGGCATTTCATATAAATAGGATCATATAATATGTGGCCTTTTGTGACTGGCTTCTTTCATTTAACATAATGTTTTCACGTTTCACCTAGATCGTGGCATGTATCAGTACTCCATTCATTTTCATGTCCTTCATTTGAGATCATGTCCTATGTATCTGTAAATTCTACAGAGAGATTTACTGATATCAAAAGGATGCACCCATTAAACTTTCTTTGGACAGCTTTATATATATTTTTTTATAAAGTTTATTTGTTTATTTATTTAGAGTACACGAGCAGGGGAGGGGAAGAGAGAGAGGAAGAGAGAGAATTCCAGGCAGGTTCTGCACTGTCAGATCTGAGCCAAAATCAAGAGTTGGTTGCTTAACTGAGCCACTCAAGCACCTCTGGACAGTTTTAAACTAAAAATGGCTCTAGGGGCACCTGGGTGGCTCAGTCGGTTAAGTGTCCGGCTTTGGCTCAGGTCATGATCTCACAGTTCGTGGGTTCGAGCCCGCGTCGGGCTCTGTGCTGACAGCTCAGAGCCTGGAGCCTGCTTCAATTCTGTGTCTCCCTCTCTCTCTGCCCCTTGCTTGCTCACACTCTGTCTCTCTCTCTCTCAAAAATAAATAAACATTAAAAAATTAAAAAAAAAAAAAAGAATGGCTCATTCAGGGGCTCCTGGGTGGCTCAGTTGGTTAAACATCCAACTTCAGCTCAGGCCACAATTTCAATGTCCATGAATTTGACCCCATGTCAGGCTCTGTGCCAACAGCTTGGAGTCTGAAGCCTGCTTTAGATTCTATGTCTCCCTCTTCTCTTTAGATTCTATGTCTCCCCATTCACACACTCTCCCTCTCAAAAATAAAACAAAAGTATATATAAAAAAAAAAAAGAATAGTTCATCCAGGGATGCCTAGGTGGCTCAGTTGGTTGAGCACTTAACTTCGGCTCAGGTCATGGTCTGGCAGTTTGTGGGTTTGAGCCCAGCATGGGGCTCTGTGATGTCAGAGTGGAGCCTGCTTTGGATCCTGTCTCCCTCTCTCTCTGTCCCTTCCCCATTCATGCTCTCTCTCTCAAAAATAAACATTAAAAAAAAAAAAAGAAAAAAGAAAAAAGAATGGCTCATCCACCCCCCACCTGCTCTCTCCCCACCAAAACTCTTCTAAATTCTCAATCTATAGGCAGTAGCTGTGGAATCAGACTCCAGGACAGCAAGTAGACATGAGTCAGCATCAGACACTCAAGTCTCTCTCTCCTTTTTTTTAAATGTTTATTTATTTTGAGAGAGAGAGAGAGTATGCACAGGTGCATGAGCAGAGAAGGGAGAGAGAGAGAGAGAGAGAGAGAGAGAGAGAGAGAGAGAGAGAGAGAATCCCAAGCAGGCTCTGTGCTGATGGCACAGAACCCCACCTGGAGCTGGAACTCACAAACTGTGAGATCATGACCTAAGCCAAAACCAAGAGTCAATGCTTAACTGACTGAGCCACTCAAGCACCCCTCAAGGCCTCTTTCTATCCCCTAAGTTGCAACCAAGATGTCTTTTCCCTACCAAAACCTTAACGATAAAGGTCATTTTCACCAAAACCAGCTACATAGACATTTCTGAGTCCCATCTAGAAAGCCTATCATATTCTCAGAGGGAGCACGCTTTCTGGGTAGTCATGGACACAACAGGGAAAGAGCATTGGGCTAGGAGCCAGGAGACCTGAGCTCTGAATACAGCCCTTCTGCTAATTAGCTATGTCACCTTGGTTGGGCAAGTCACTTACTTCTTTGGCTTCTTGTGAAAAGGAGTTGGAACAAAATTTACAAAAGTCTCTTCCAAATATGAAAATAATAAGCCTTGATGACAGATTTAATGCTTATTTTAACTACCATGTTATTTATAACTGTTGTAGAATATTATATCCTCGATTGGTCTCAAGTATACTTCATAATACATGGTTATTTTGCAAGCAAGCTGAGGTATAAAATGCGGGCTATTTTATAAAATTTAAGGTGTGATATTACTAAAACTATTAAATCAGCTTACCGTAGCTTTGTTTTTGTGGCTTCTTATTGGCCATGTGTATGTGTTATAACCCAGTTTTCACAGGGAGAGAGGTTTTACTTTGTGACAGCCTGCTTTATTTTAGTTTATTAATAAAATTTCTGAAGTACAAATGTGGTTCGTGTTAAGTACAGAGTAGTAGCTAAATGCAGTCTCCGGTGTCAGACTACCTAGGTATAAATCCCAGCTCTGCCAGTGCCCCCCATGCTGTTTTCACCACGTTGTTTTTTTTTTTTTTTTTAAGTTTATTTATTTATTTTAAGGGGGTGATGCAGAGAGAGAGGGAGACAGAGAATCCCAAGCAGGCTCTGCATTGTCAGCACAGAACCCAACGCAGGGCTCAAACCCATGAACAAGATCATGACCTGAGTCAAAAATCAAGAGTTGGACGGTTTAACTGACTGAGCCACCCAGGCTCCCCACCAGGTTATTCTCAACCTCTGGTTTCATCAGTTGTAAAGTGGGGGATTAAAAAAAAAATGTACTTTTACCTTATTTGGTTGTTGTGAGAATCACATGAGATAATATATAGTGTCAATTTAATAAATAAAAGCTATTTTATTGTTGTCATTTATGTTTATTAAGAGAAAGATCTTCCTCCTGCCCCCTTTCCCATCAAGTCCACTCTTTACAAGGAGTAAGTGCTAATGGTGTTTTTTTGTGTGTTGCCTTTCAGCATGATGATGTGATTCAAAATATTGTTTGCAAAAATGGATGCTGATTTAAATAGATTCTTGGGGCGCCTGGGTGGCGCAGTCGGTTGAGCGTCCGACTTCAGCCAGGTCACGATCTCGCGGTCCGGGAGTTCGAGCCCCGCGTCAGGCTCTGGGCTGATGGCTCAGAGCCTGGAGCCTGTTTCCGATTCTGTGTCTCCCTCTCTCTCTGCCCCTCCCCCGTTCATGCTCTGTCTCTCTCTGTCGCAAAAATAAATAAATGTTGAAAAAAATAAAAAATAAATAAATAGATTCTAAAGCAGAAATACAGATTTGAACAGGAAAGGGATGTCCTATTGCTGAGAGCAGTGCTTCTATTTTGGAAATGTTATTCTTCTAAGGCCAGCATAATTGATGGGTACCCTCACCAAACATCTTTCCCAAGTTCAAATCATGAGCAAGTTCTCCAGGTTGTTACAGTGCATAGAGGGATGACAGTCTGGCTCAGTCAGAAGAGCATGTGACTCTTGGTCTTGGGGTCATGAGTTTGAGCACCACATTGGATACAGAGATTACTGGAAAACAAACTTAAAAAAAATAGAGTGCACATAAAGAGTTTAATAAATGGGAATAAAACCACCCATCCAGTGACCATTAAGAGTCTAGAATTTTAAGAAAAGAAAGCTATTGCCTACTTGAAATAAATAATTTGGACAGAATTTTAAGTATATATTCTATTGTGGTAATCACTGAGGGCTTGACTCTGGGAAGCATCATAGATGGATTTGAGATTTCAGTTAAATAATATACAATTTATCCCAGACTTCTAATTTAATTTGAAAAGAGAAGCAACAAGGTTGAACTAGGCTTCAACCTTTCTGAGTCAGGTGGCCTGAGCTGGTGGGACTGCGCCGAGGTGCTTAAAAGCCTTATTAAAAATGTTGCGATCCCCATGAAGCTCTACTACACCCAAGTTTACCAGGAGATTTGGGTAGCATGAGGTTGATGGGCTTCATGACTTATAAAATCAGGGTTACTGATTAAAAAAAAAAAAAAAAAAAAAAGTAAAGCTTTGAAAGCTCTGAGTCCTGCACCTGCTCACGGTCATCTTTAATCAGCTTTATTTGAAGTACACATCAGAGGGACTATCAGCCTGACTGTAAACTTCAGGAAGCTCTGTTGGATGGGAACATGGAACATCATGTGTACACTTGTAGGAGTGTTGTTCCCTTTGTGGCATGAACAAATGTACCTGTGAGATACACTTAAAAAAAGATTGAAGTAGGATTTTAGACTAAATTTATTTATTTATTTATTTATTTATTTATTTATTTATTTATTTATT
>NW_024412417.1:6816633-6897741 GCF_014898765.1 Herpailurus yagouaroundi
ATTTATTTATTTATTTATTTATTTATTTATTTATTTATTTATTTATTTATTTTAGTGTTAGTACGTGCATGTTATTTGTAAATGAGGAGGTCACAAGAACAGAAAACAGCTGGAAGTCGGTAGTGGCTGCCTCTGGGAAGCAGGAACCAGAATTCAGGGAGAGACAGTTTTTTTCTTATAAACATGTAGAAGGATTAGACTTATAAAATGACATATTTGGTTTTTTTTAATGTTTGTTTTTGAGAAAGAGACAGAGCGTGAGCAGGGGAAGGGCAGGCTCCAGGCTCTGAGCTGTCAGCACAGAGCCTGATGCGGGGCTCGAACTCACGAACTGTGAGATCATGACCTGAGCCGAAGTCGGACACTTAACCGACTAAGTCACCCAGGTGCCCCTAAGGTGACATATTTGAATTACTTTAAATATATATTAATTTTAAAAACATATGAGTTTTAGGGAAAAGTTTTTTACTACACTCAATGTACTAAACTCACGACCCAGAGATAAAGAGTTGCTGGCTTCACTGACTGAGGTAGCCAAGTGCCCCGGAAAATCAATTCGTTGATAATTTTCAGAAGGGATGGAGGCAGTGACTTCAAAACCCTGGTATATGACTTTTTCCAATAGGAGATTCGATGAGACAAAAAAGGACCATGTGGAGGGGTGCCTGGCTGGCTCAGTCGATGGAGTGTGCCACTCTTGATCTCAGGGTTTTAAGTTCAAGCCCCATGTTGGGTTGAACTTAAAATATTTAAACAACCACTCCTGTCAACCCAACTTGACTTAAAAGATAAGGTTTGCTGCTATGCTTCCCTCTCTAACAGGATTTTGGGAGGGACAGGGATGTGCTTCTGGGCAAACGGCATGAGGCCAGGAGTAGGGAGGAATTCTCTAGGTGGCATAATTCCCTTGTATGCCAAGTTAAATCTGTCGTTCCCAAGGAGAAGGTTCATCTCGTCTAGATTCATGGAATATTTCCCTGCGTATAATTTTTCTGTGTATTTCCCTACGGCATGGGAGTCAGTAAAGTCTTGTTTAAATGTTTCAGCCTGCCTTCAAGCCTAGGGTCAGAAGGTTAAGGCCTTTGTGGTTGTCCGAAGACACCCCCTCCCCACCTGGATATTGCTCTTGAGTAGTAAACTTCCTGGTACTCATGTTTGTCTTCTTTAAGGAAGACACTTCTTTTTAAATTTTATTATTTTTTTTTTATGTTTATTTTTGAGAGAGACAAAGACAGAGACAGAGCAGGGGAGGGGCAGAGAGAGAGAGGGAGGCACAGAATCTGAAGCAGGCTCTGAGCTGTCAGCCACAGAGCCCAATGCGGGCTCAAACCCATCAGCCTCAAGATCATGACCTGAGCCGAAGTGGGATGCTTAACCAACTGAGCCACCCAGGCACCCCTAAGGAAGACACTTCTTTATACATTTCCTCTCAACTATGAAGTGTACATTGTCATCATCCCAATTTTTACAGGCGAAAAACTGTATCCTTGTCAAGCTAAGGAACACATTCAAGGGCAGGAGGTAGCAAATGGCAGGGCCAATTAATAAACCCATACTTTTTCCATACAGACCATCTATAATAGTTGCTATGATAAAGGTTCAGACCAGTAATTTGTTTAAATATGTGATGCACAGAGTAATTCACAGGAAACTATAATGTATCTAATTATCTTGACCATCACTTCCTCTTACCACTCTATTTCAGAGAGGTTGGATTTGTCCATGGAATATAAAATGTGATCTTTTACAACTGTCTCTAAAACAAATAACTAGGAAATATCAATGGCTTGTGGTAGCCTCAGAACACAGGCTTTTACTTTGATTTGCTTTTAAAAAAACTGAGATATAGGGGCGTCTGGGTGGCATAGTCAGTTAAATGTCTGACTCTTGGTTTTGGCTCAGGTCATGATCTCAGGGTGGAGATCTCAGGTTCAGTGAGATCGAGCACTATTTCTGGCTCCACACTGAGCATGGAGCCTGCTTGAGATTCTCTCTCCCTCTCTCTCTCTCTAAAAATTAAAATAAATTTTAAAAACACATATAATTCATATGCCATAATATTCATTTTCAAGTGTACAATCCAGTGGTTTTTAGTATATTCACATGTTTGTGCAACCATCACCATTATCTAATTCAAGAACATTTGTTTCACTTTTTTTTTTTACCATTACAAAAGTTTATTTTACAAAAAGGTTCAATATGAAAATGCACATGACCTGATTTTTATATTGTAGGAAAACAGGTGCTATGGAGAGGGGACATGTAGAAGCAGAAATCAACTGATTTCTTCCAGTGAACACACCCATTGTTTATACTTGTTCCAAAGCTCTAACATGATACTATTTCTTCATATCATCATCATTCCAATATTGTTCTGTTGCCCACTGGTTGACATCTCCACACATTTCATCTGTCACAAGATTTATAAAGGGATCAAACCCCCACAATATTTTTTGGACACGTCTGCCAACCTTTCATTTCTTTTTTTTTTTTTAAAGTTCTCCACATCCAGCATAGAACCCAATGTGGGGCTCAAACTCACAACCCTGAGATCAAGATCTGAGCAGAGATCAAGAGTCAGATGCTTAACAGACAGCCACACAGGTGCCCCTGCCACCATTTAATCTCAATGATACATAAATTGTACATAAATTTTTCAACTCAGATGGGTGAGCTTTGCTGTGGTACCTATTTGTTAGCTCAAAGATCCATACTTTGATTCACTTTTGAAGGCTCGATTCTAACACATGCAAGAGAACAACTAGGTATGTGCAACTGAGAACTCTAAGAAAGATCTAGAGATCTCAAACAAAACTGGAGCCAGCAAATGTAATGCTACTGTAGTCTTAAAAAGGGAATTGTATGACAAGTTATAAGAATATGACATATAGATACCACTGTGTCAAAGGTCAGGCCATGGTAGACACGTTTGAATTTTGTCTAGTTCAAGAGCGGCTCTCTAAAAGTGATAAAAGGAAAAGGGTCCTAGGAGTATAATGAAGATCATTAAAAGAAGAAAAGTAAGATTCACAATGAAAGCTTTAAAGAGCTTGGAGTAATTCAGTCTAGGAAAACTATTTAAGAACAAACTTGGGGCGCCTGGGTGGCTCAGTAGGTTAAATGTCCAACTTCAACTTCAGCTCAGGTCATAATCTCAACAGTTGGGTTTGTGGGCTGGAGCCCTGCGTCGGGCTCTGTGCTGACAGGTTAGAGCATGGAGCCTGCTTCAGATTCTGTCTCCCTCTCTGCCCCTCCCCTGCTTTCTCTGTCTCTCAAAAACAAATAAATATTAAAAAAAAATTTTTTTTTTAAGAACAACCTTAAAGTATATAAGAGGATTGTTATACAAAAAATGTGATGACCTTTATTTCCTTCTTTCACTAAGGAAAAGACAAAGAAAATGGATTCATTCTACAGGAGGAAGGATTAGGTTAGCATAGAAAATCATCAGAGCCTTATTAAACACCAAATGGTAGTTGCAGCAAAAAGTCCTCCGAAATTTTTTAAAAAAGTTTTAAAAGTTAAAGGATAGTATAAAAAATTCCTTCACCCAGATTCACCAATGTTATCATTTTGCCACATTTGCTTTATCATTTTCTCTCTTCTGTATGTATATTTACAATCATTTGAGAGTAAAATTATTTATATGAATCCCCCTTTATCCCTAAATACTGGGTATTTCCTAACACAAAGCACATTCTCCTGCCAAGCCACAGTAGTATAAAAATCAGGAATTTAACAGATCCAATACCATTTTTTAATCTATAGCCCTTATTCAAATTTTTCCTATTGTCTTAATAATGTCTATTAAATTAAGAAAAAAAAAAGTTTTCAGGTCCAGGGTCCATGTTGCATATAGTTGTCATGTCTCATAAATTTCTTTAACCTGAAATTTAAAGACTGAGTTCTTCAGTCTTTGTTCTTCCCTTAATACTGGCAAGTTATGTAGCCTGTCTTGCAATTGGGTCTCTGCTGCTTTAAAAAACAAAAACAAAAGAAACAGATTCTCATTTGTTTTGGGAGTTTTAGGTGTGGTCTTGAGTGAAGATCACTGGTAAATGAGCCATTCAAGGCTCCTTCCAGCCATTTCCTACTGCTTATTGTTACTAAACCAGAATTATTCTAGATGGTGAGGATAGACAATAAAACATATTTGTATTCAGAGCTGCAATGTATTACGTAGATTTTGTTTCCTTGGCACTCCTGTATTTTATGAGAGTTTAATGTCTTTAACAAAATTAGGTTTGGTGAAGAATTAGCACCTACTCTTTTTAAATTTTTTTTTTCAACGTTTATTTATTTTTTTGGGGACAGAGAGAGACAGAGCATGAACGGGGGAGGGGCAGAGAGAGAGGGAGACACAGAATGGGAAACAGGCTCCAGGCTCTGAGCCATCAGCCCAGAGCCTGACGCGGGGCTCGAACTCCCGGACCGCGAGATCGTGACCTGGCTGAAGTCGGACGCTTAACCGACTGCGCCACCCAGGCGCCCTGCACCTACTCTTTTTAAACACTTGAGACTTAAATTCCCGGTAGACTACCATTTTCAGAATTTCACCTTCGCAGTGATGAACTATGCCCTCGCTAGGAAACAAGAGCTGCAAAGATGGGTGGGTGTCACTCATTAAAATCTTTCAACAAATATTTGTTGAGTGCCTCGTAGGTGTCCAGCTCTGTTCCAACCCTGGGAATACATTAGAGAACAAAACAAAATCCCTGCCCTTGTAACCTAATTGTCCAAATTTAAATTAAAAAAATCAGAGCCCAGGCACCCGACTTCCTTAAACAGGAAGAAGCCAAGCTCTGAAAAGGGGCAGCTCGGTGATTCAAATCGAATATGGATAACGCCGCGGAATCCCCGACAAACGCGCGGATAGTAAAGTTCCCAGTTTATCCAAACGCGCTATACAAATGATTAATCCGAAGACCAGAGGCCACAGAGGACAGGCGGAGCAGGACTTCAGAGCCGTTCTAACCACTTTCTCAGCTACAGTCCGCCGTCCTGCCTTGGGCCTCCGGGCGGTCGCGGCTCGCGCTCGGGTCCGCCCCGCAGGGGCCACGCACCCAGCCCCGCGTCCCCTCCAGGCGGCACCTCCCGGCCCAGGCAGAGCCGAGCACCTGGGAACCGCGCATCGAGAACGCCCCGCGGGGAGGCGGCTCGGGGGAACCGGCTCCTCCGGCGGCCTCGCCCACTGCAATGCAATCTGGGTGGTTTTTCCAGGTCCCTCCCTGTCTTGTTCCGCGCCCAGTCCCTGCCCCCGCAGCGCCTGCGGGCCGGGGAGCGCGGCTCGGGGACCGGGGGTGAGGGGCGAGCCCGCCGAGAACCGCGGGGGGCGCCTTCCCCACCACGCACTCTGTGGTCCAGGAACTGAAAGCACTCGCCCCTGGAGCTCGAGCTGCGGACGAGGATGGCCCCGAGCACTCTCGTGGGCCGGTGAAGCGCTACCTAGCCCCAGCCTCCGCCCGCTCTCTGGGGACGCGAGCTGCTACCTGCGCCGCGGGCGGCAGCGCCTCCGCCCGCACAGTCCTGCCGGGAAACGCAGCGGCGCGGCCCTGGGCTCCTCAGACTCCCTCCTCCCTGCCCCCGAAACGCTCAGCCGCTCCCCACTGTGTCCGCGCTGCCTCGCGACGGGGAAAGCGCGTTCTCCCGCCTTCCCGGACACGCATCCCGACAGGTTCTCAGATCTGTACCCGGAGCGGGTTCCGGCAGTGACTATATATATGCTTGCCCGATTTCACACCATGAACACAAAGGGCTGGACACCTTGGGCCCAACTAAGTAATACTTCGGACCGATTTCGGTTCTCCAATAATAGATAAGTTGGAAACATAAAACTCCAGGAAACGTCACCTCTGGCTCTTTCCTCTCCCACGTCAACAGGTCCCAACCACATTGCCTTCTGACTTGGTGGCTGGGTGGCGATAGTGGGCGCATAAGCCTCTGTGCAGACCTAGCTTAGCTAGAGAAGGGAAACTGCTCGCAAAGTTGGCCAAATCGACACATAAGTACAAAGGCAAAGGTATGAGGAGGGACGTAGGGGTCAGAACTGGGAACTGAGGGAAAATTTGCTTTGGCCTGATTTAGGAAAACATTAGTGTGTATGTTTTATTTAGGGCCCAGAGCAAAACAAAGTTTGTGGGCCCAGCCATGGAGAAGGAGTCTCAAGCTAGCAGCCAGAACCAAACAAGACGTGGCAATTAAGAAGTAGAAGAGAGACAAGGAAGTGGGGTCCATTGTGCCTAAATTTCCTCGCGGGGACTCCCTGCTCCGTAGCGCGCAGCCTCTGCGCCTTTGGGCGAAACTTGGTGGCTGGGCGTGCTGCCCCGGGCGTCTGGCTGTGTCTCCAGAAGGTGGGTAGCGTCCCGGGGTTTGGAGGAGCTCAGGCCTGGGCTCTGGCCGGGAGAGAGGGAGGGCCCACAAGGTTTCACCTACTGTTTGCACTTAAAGGTGTGTTGGGCTCAGGAGCGGCTTTCCCGGTGCTTGGCAATTGCCCCTGCCGCTTCCCGGCTATGGTTGGCCGGTGCCTCCCTCCGCGGTTCGCCCTCTTGGGGCGCCGCGCCCCGAGCAGTTCCGCACCCCAGGCTTCACCTCTGGCCTCTTTTCTCCTTCCTGCGCCAGGCCTTTTCCCTTGACCCTTTAGAACCCCCGGCTTAGTTCCCCCACAGTCGACATTTTTCCATGCCCCCCATCCCTCTCGATTACCTCCAAAGGGGTGACCCCCCCCACAAGCGACTCCGGCCCTCCCCTCCGCGCCCTTCACCCCTCACCCTTTTCCCGTCTGGCCTCGGCTACCCTTCGGGTGGCAACCGCCTCTTCCCCGCCCCTCACGTCTCCCCCTCCTTCCTTCTCGCCCTCCCGTCTCCATTCATCCAGCCATTGTCTCCCGCCCCCTCCTCCCCTTTCCCCAGGCGGCCTCCACCCCCACCGCTGCCACGTCGTGGTTTGAAGGAGCCAATGGGCCGGCGCCGCCAGGTGTCTCTTACCTGCACCACGTGGGGGAGGGGGAAGGGGCGGGCAGGTAGAGCCACATCCCAAAACAGAAAAGCTTTCAGCCATTGCGCGCTCCACCCGGGGTGCAGCCCAGCTCCTGGCTTTTTGCATAGACGCACGGGCAATTGAATACAAAAAGGGCAGGCCTCCTGCGCCCTCCTTCCCACCCCCTTCCTGCCCAGGGTGTGGAGCACCGACCAGGTGTGGGCTAGGGTGGTTGGTTACCGCCTTTTGCACCGGCGGCGGCGAGGAGGGGGGGGGGCGGGCGCTCTTTCTTCTTTTTCTCTTGGAAGAGGTTTTAGCACGGGTTTTCTCGTTCTCACTTCCACCCCGCCTCACCGCCTCCCGACCCCCCTCTCCCCCTCCCCACCTATCGTCATGACGGCGTCTCCGGATTACTTGGTGGTGCTTTTTGGGATCACTGCTGGGGCCACCGGGGCCAAGCTGGGCTCGGATGAGAAGGAGCTGATCCTGCTGTTATGGAAAGTCGTGGATCTGGCCAACAAGAAGGTATTCCTCCAGATTTCTGTCCAATTGATAGGAGTGGGGCAAGAAGTTTATTGTAGAAGTTTGGAGAGTCGGTAAACAAGTCCTCTCGTTTAGCCACTTATGAGGCTGGACCCGAGGCCTACAGAATCCAGAGTAAAACCAAACTTGTTGGCCAACGGCCTGGGAACCGTTTCAGTAATCTGAAATCTGGCTCAGGTGGAGCGGCCGGGCGCAGCCGAGCCAGGTTCTCTGCCCGTCGGGGGACGCCCCGCGGAGCCGGGGTGAGATCCTTGGGGCTCGGGTTCCCACTTCTGGGCCTTTCCGACCTGATCGGGGTGGGGGTGGGGCCGGAGGCAGGGCCGTGCCGACCTCTCTGCCACCGGAGCCGCTCGCGACGAGTGAGCTTTGATTCTGTGGCCAGAACCCTGCAGCCGCGCTGGCCGCCCCAGCAGGGGAGCGAGGAAGGAGGGTGAATATGGAGGCTTCCAAATTGAGGAAGGGGGAAACTGACCCCAGTTTCTTTCCGCCCTGGAGGTGGGACAGTTGCATGAAGTGCTAGTTAGACCGGATCAGTTGGAGCTGACGGAGGATTGTAAAGAAGAAACGAAGATCGACGCGGAAAGCCTGTCCTCCGCGCCGCAGCTGGACCAAGCCCTTCGACAGGTGACAGACAGCCCTGGGCCGCGCGGTCCACCTTTATCCAGGCCACTCCGGCGGCCCCCGCAAGGCAGCCCAGCCACACCAGGTCCCACGCCCTCGCCGGCCGGTCCACGCACATCCCCGGGGCAGAGTGGCAAGACGCCCAACCGCGTGGGTGGAAACCCGGCCTTGGAGGCCGAGGTGGACCTCTTGGGAGGAGGTCGCTGCTCCTCCAAGCCTCCCAGCCCCTAGCGTCGTGGGCCCAAACTCGCTAGTTTTCGAGTCTTTCCTGGGGCTTCAGGAACAGTCGGGTTTTACCAATTGAGGAGCAGAGGTTGAATCCTAGCGCCCCCATCCCGAGGCCCAGACGCCCGACGCGCCCGTCCTCTGCGGGGCTTTGGGTGTGTGGCTCAACGCTAGGACAGAGGGCGCTGTAGTGTAGATGAGCGGGTGGGCCCGGCGAGGCGTGCCAGAGGCGGCCCCAGTTCGGTGGGAAGCTGAGGGTGCCTGCTTGGCTTCAAGCTTCTGAACTCCTCCTAAAGGCTCGGTTTGGGTTCCCTTATTACTTCTTCAGTGGCTTTGATCCTAGCTGGGGAGGGCTTGCAGACCCGAAGACGTAGGGCTGATCGTTGGGTCATTGTGAAACTGGTGGAATCCCCTTAACAGAATTGAGGTGACCTAAAAACCTGCTGCTTCCTGGTTCTGACGGGTACTGGATCAGGGATAGGGCGGGGCGCTAAACACCTGTGCACAGGTGCGTGTCCGGTGCTCTCTTGGCCTGTGCGCCAGGACACGAGGTGCGAATTAATAGGGGAAAGTTATCATTTGGGATTGTGTTCCAGGGAAAGTGTGGCCAGACTTCCCAGAGGTCTGTATACCCATTAACCGCCTTTGCTTATCAGAAACTGGCATCTTTCTTAATCTTGAAACATCCGAACATAAAATAACACCAGGGAATGATGTAATCTGAAGGCAACCTGCTGATGAAACGAGACCCGACTTAAAAGTCTTGAATGTGGATTTAGCACAAAAGTAGACGGGGGCACTGAAGGGAGAATGTCTATACTAAATTCTCCTGCGGGTGAACTGTGGGTTGATTGGAAAGCTTGTCAATCCAAAGGGTTCTAGATAGCTTGTGGGAACGGAGCCTTTCTTTCTAATGTTGCCCCAGCACTGGTGTCCTCTTTTATGGCAGCGTGGTTTTCGTTGGTTACCAACACGTGGGGCCACTTTGCCGGAGTTTGTAAATCCTGCTTAAGTTGCATCCCTGTGTCTTGTTTACAGTTTAACCAGTCAGTAAGCAATGAACTGAATATTGGGGTTGGAACTTCCTTCTGTCTGTGTACTGACGGGCAGCTTCATGTCAGGCAAATCTTGCATCCTGAGGCTTCCAAGAAGGTAAGAGTGCTGGCTTCTCGGAGAATGATTGGACCTTCCTTTGGGGGTGACTGGAGGCTTTTTTTTCCCCCCCATGGTTTATCCAAGTTTCTCCATTTTAAAAAGATGTGTGTCGGGAGTTATTGTTTCCTGGCAGAATTTCAGTTTGAGAAGATAACAAAGGAATAGTGGTAATGGTGTCACAACAGTGTTAGATGTAGTTAATGCCACTGAACTGTAAATATTGTGTTGTGTATATTATTGAATGTTAAAATGGTGAATATTGTGTTATGTATATTTTACCACAAAAAAATCATGACCCTTTAATAGAGATCTTTGAGATTGCAGTAATTTTATAGATACCCTCTGGTGACTTAACAAAAGTTTCTCTTTTTGTTTTATGTTAAGTTTTGAGATGGTTGCCATTCCCCCTTTTCTAAGCATATTAGCTGAATTTTGACATTTAAAGTAACAGCAAGTAGGCAGGAGAGAACATTTACTTTTAAATTTTAAGACATTGTAATATTCCCTTCTGTAGAAAATGCTTTATCCTAGAAAGGAAGGAGCAAAGAAAAATAGTTTAATTAAACCTTGTTAATCGTAACTAATTTCATTAAAGAGCTTTGTACTGTGTAAAGACCTAGTCATATAACTAGTGAAACATTAATTATAGCATACTGCACTTTGACTTAAAGTAAATATTCAAAACTGATTAAATACTGTATCATAACAGTAGGGTCAGCCTTCATCTTTTACCTTTGCTGGTCTTTCTGACCTAGAAAAGGGTATGGAGTGAAAAAATAATCTTACTGTAAAAATGTGACTCCTCTCTGGGAAGAATATTGAGGGGCTGTGGGGAAATGGAGACAGCAGAGGGCAGCCCCAATGTAGCCAATCATTGCTAATATCGTTGATCTTATCAACTTAATTAGTTTGAGCTGTAACTTTTTATTGTGGTAGGCAAATACTGAACTTGAAAAGATGAAGTATTTTCAGGAAACTGGATGAAGCAAGTCTTCAAAGAAAGATTCAGACTGACAATTGATGTCCCAAGTATAGTGACTAGTCAGTACAGATTTTTCTTTTTACCTCACTAGGGAAATGGAAAGAAAGGAGTTAAATATATGATGACAATTTCAAAAATTCAAGGGAGAAACTCAAGTTCCTAGATCTTAAAGGTTGAGAAAATCACTCCTCTTGTAGCAACTTTTGTAATAACTTGGCTAAAGGGGTGGGCACGGGGAGTGTTTTTTGTTAATTAAATGTTAGACCAGTTGCTATCCCCTTGATCCAGAAATAGACATATGAGGATTTTTTTTTTCCCCTTTCAAATTCTTTTGGAGAGGGATAAAATTTAATACTTTCCCTATTTGGCTTGAGGAAAACAGCTGTTTTTGTTATTTTAGATGGGCTGCTTTAAAATGTGGGGAAACCTCCAGAGAATAATTGAGACATTTTCCTGAATCACTTCTATTAGGATTTTCATAAAGAAACCTGAACCAACTTAGTATCCTAAAACCAGAAACGAATTTAGTAACATAAAGGAATTCTATTCATGGCAGGGGGGAAGGGGGAGAGAAAATGGTAAAACATAATAATCCTGCCATTCAGAAAACAATATTATTATTTTTCTCTAATATGAACATATTTGAAAATATTCTTCCAGGTTTTTAGAAAAGCCTCATTTTTACAAGGAGCATTCATACTACACACACTTTTTAGCCTATTTTATAATTAGTATAACATCAATATCTTTTGTAGGAATTAAATGTTAAGTATTTTTAAGTGGATACAGCTATTTAAAATCTTCTATTGTAAAATGTGAGTTATCAACAGGTTTTAAATGAACATTTTTGTAGATAATCCTGAAGATTTCACCATTTTTTTAAGTAACTGTTTTGAAAACTCTGACCATGGTACAATGATATCTATTTCATTTTTTTAAAGATTTTATTTATTTTTTTGTGAATCTCTACACCCAACATGGGGCTTGAACTCACAATCTCGAGATCGAGTTGTAGGCTCTACCAATTGAATCAGCCAGGTGCCCCTGCCAGACATCTATTTTAATTATAGCATGAGCAGGTGTACATCTGATAGATCCAATGAGGAAATCTGAATAGAAAGAGACATTGTATAAATGTTATGGTTGCAAACATTAAGTCTTTATTTCCTTGACTTTCTAATGTATAAGTAGGTAGAAATTCCCAGTAAATCAACAGAAACTATTTTGAAATTGTAAGAAAAATCTAAATTCAGTTTTAAAAAATTCATCTTTGACAGTTATTTGATGGGGCTTTTTTCTACTAAGGGAAACAAAAATGCATTAGTACAATATTTGCCCAGACAGTTGAACTTGCTTAATAAGTACGAGAGTAGTACTAGTAGCTAAGAACAGTAGGGTAACTATTTCTTCTTTACCCTTGAGATTTGTGATTTTTTTTTTTTTTTTGAGTCTAATTTGAGTTCTCAGGTATAGCTAGAATATTGGTCACAAAACTAATGTGGGACTATAATTTGGCACAAAATCATGCTTTTTAGGTAATCAGGAATTTACTATCTTGCTCTGATTTTAGTATAAAAATATTAGTATTATATGAGCCTAGTATTTAACTATGTTTTGTAACTGAATCCTATATCTGGGTAGACACTGTAAATATAAGCATCTTTATGAGAACTGAGAGGGCTAATGTTGCTGCCTGAAAATATAGACTGTATGAAATGATTATGGCTGAAAAGAGTGTAATTTTATCAATTAGAAAATGTATGACAGCCCAACTATAGCTTCAGAAGTGTTTTGAATGGAATGTGTAATGGAACACAAATGTAATCTATTGCCTTAAGATAAGATAATTTTTTCCATGACACTTGTATATAGGATATAATACAGTACCAGAAAATAGTCACTCATATTTAATTTTAAAAATTAATTTTGGTAAAATATACTACATGCAATTCTTAGGTTCCTAATTATTAGAGAAACATTAAATTCATCGAGTTAACAGTGTCTACCTTGTCCTTCCTCAGAATGTATTATTGCCTGAATGCTTCTATTCCTTTTTTGATCTTCGAAAAGAATTCAAGAAGTGTTGCCCTGGTTCACCTGATATTGATAAACTGGATGTTGCAGCAATGACAGAGTGTATCCTTTAAGTGATTACCCAAGAATCCTTTGAAAAGGTAGCTCCAGATAAAATGGCAATTCAGGAAACTTTAAAATCCTTTTGTTAGTGTATGAATGAAATTGACCTGTCCAAAATTTGTCTACTGTGCTAGGAAGAACTAATAGTATAGTTATAGGCATCTTTCAAAGTAGCTTTTATTTTTATTTATTTTTTTTTTATTTTAGAGCGCCTGCATGAGCAGGGGAGAGGGGCAGAGGGAAAGAGAGAATAAGAATTGTAAGCAGGCTCCCTGCTCATCACGGAGCCTGATACAGGGCTCGATCCCATGACCCTGGGATCATGACCTGAGCTGAGATCAAGACCCCGATGCTCAACCAGCTGAGTCACCCAGGCGCCCCTCAAAGTTATGATTTAATTAATTTAAATACTGATTTAGTGTGATGGATTTAGAGTTGGATTTTTGTGAGTTGAACATATCTAAAATAGATTTCCATTTCACATTATGGGAGTGTTTTTGGTTTTTTGGTTGATGAAGAATGTGAAGACTACCTTCTTTGATAACTGATTCCAAGGCCACTTATTCTTGATTATCTTTGTTTTAGGGCTTATTTTGACACCTTTCAAATGGATATGCATTTTTTTAAATAGCGGAATATATGCTCTTTACAAACGTTTCATTGGTATTTCTTTTAACCCTCCTTGGGTTTCTCAAATACATATGGTGATTATAATGAGTCCTCTTTTGAGATGGTACAATGAGGTGGGGACTTTACCCCAAAATCCTTTCATTACCAAAATAGCATATTTGATGCAATATGCATCCTAAAAGTAAATTTTATAATCACAAATCTTATAGTCATGAATGACTGACTCGTCATCTTTCATCCAGTAAGTTTTAAAAGTGCTAACTAATAAGCAGTCATGTGCTAACATCAGACGTGAAATTGAGTAATAGAAGGGTTGGGCAACTCACCCAAAGCCACTATGAGAACCAACTTAAAATTGCATTTAAGTTCTTTCAGGAACCTGTGGGTCATAGATGTTTATTCTTAAACTTTCTCATTTTTTAGGAGCCAAAGCCTGATTCTTGTTTTATTTCAGAATTTCCTTTCCTGATTGGAAAATATTTGCATGTTTTTCTTAACCCCTTGTAAGCAGGTCAAACCCATTATATCTACCTTCTTTCTGGAAGTAGTTAGCTGGAAATTTGCTTTAGCGTCCCTAGTAGTGCTGGGAGATGGATGTAGTAAGCTCATTTTGAGGGAACTTTTGTAAGAATTAAAAGGTTTGGACACCAGAAAAATTCTTACTGATTGTTTTGTTGGTTTGAATGCTGTATTAGCCTGCTAGGGCTACCATGACAAATACTATATAGACTATGTGGCTTAAACAACAGAAATTTTATTTGCTCACAGTTTTGGAGTTTGGGAAGTCGTAAGGTAGACAAAAAGAGATCCAAAAAATCAATAGATGGAGGGAAAGTCTAATAAAGTTATCTTAATTTAGAAAAAGACAATTTGAGTAGAAAAGGCAGTATATTAAGAATTGTTTATCCTTGACAATTCAGTATCCTCTTTTAGCAAAGAAAATCTTCCCCTAGTGATTATAGGTCACATGGTAGTAAAAATTTCCACAGCTACAAGCAAGAGATGCTTATATTTGGGTTTTTTGGTTTTTCTCAGTGTGTTGACAGTTCAGGGAAAATTTATTAAAAGTTCATCCTTTTTTTTTCTTCTTTTTTTCTCCTTGGCTTCTTGTGACCTTCACATGTATAAAATTTGGGGCTATTAGTAAGCATTTTCATTGTGGTGATCTGGACTTTTTACTTGCTCTCTGCTTTGCACTGGTATATAGTACTTTTTAAAATAAAATTGAATTATCTGACATTAAATTTTTTTTTTGTTTTTATATTTGAGAGAGAGAGAAAGCTTGAGTAGGGGAGGGACAGAGAGAGAGAGAGAGAGAGAGGGAAACACAGAATCTAAACCAGGCTCTAGGCTCTGAGCTGTTAGCACAGAGCCCTATGTGGGGCTCCAACCCATGAACCTGAAGATCATGACCTGGGCCAAAGTTGGATGCTCAACCAACTGAGCCACTCAGGCACCCCTGAATTATCTGACATTTAAGTGAATAGATATAGGATGCTATGACAATTATTGTTATTTTCTTGTCATTCAAATTAATCCTAGCTCTAAAACTATTGTTGGTGGTTCTTTTTCAAGTGCCATGAAGATGAAAATCAGAAATATTTGACTATAGTAAACAAAGAAATTGTGAATAAAGCAAACTTGGACTCCATTTCAGACATATCACACTTGGAGTATGATCTCATGGCCCTTTAGTAATGCATTCATTGGAAAAACTAAGGTATTTTCTTTTTTCAAGCTTATTTATTTTGAGAGAGAGTATGTTCAAGTGCATGAGCAGGGGAGAAGCAGAGAAAGAGGGAGAGAGAGAATCCCAAGTAGGCTCCACACTGTCAGCACAGAGCCTGATGCTGGGCTCGATCCCATAAGTCGTGAGATCATGACCTGAGCCAAAACCAAGAGTCAGCTCAATCAACTGAGTCACCCAGGCACCCCACTATTTTCTGTTTCTTAAATAGCTTAATTATATCCTACTTCCTTTGGGCTTACATTGGAAAAGTCTTAGATTTATAGTTTTATTACCAATCAGAAAATTGATTTTAATCTTAAATGTTCTTATTAATGTTTTATCTACATATTTTTCCCCACTTAATTGGTAAGAAATCTTAAGCTTTCCTAACAGTGGTTTTTATTTTATATTGCAGCTGTGACGAATTATTTTATGACTTCTATTCAGAGGAATCATTATTTCCTTGACTAGACCACCAAAGTCCCCAGCTCAAAAAGTCATAATGGGGCTTCTAGGTAGCTCCGTCGGTTAAGCATCGACTCTTGATTTTGATTCAGGTCATGATCTCATGGTTCGTGAGTTGAGCCCCACATCAGGCTCTGTGCTAATAACACAGAGCTTGCTTGGGTTTCTCTCTCTCTTCTCTCTTTGCCCTTGCACTGCTCATGCTCTCTCTCTCAAATAAATAAACTAAAAAACACAATCATACCAAATATGACTATCTACTTGTCCTTATCTATGCATAAGATTTCTACAATGTCTGGACCAAAGAGTTCTTTCAGTTCACTAGATATTTCCCTTTCTAATATGGAAATGACACTGAATTTGGAAACCTAAAGATGGTCATTACACATCCTTGATGGTTTTGCCAAGTAGATGGAGAGTCATTTGCTCCTGAGGGAATGAATACCTGTTGGACCAGGTAAACCAGCAAGGGAGGGAGAGGCTCTTGCCAACCCTTGGAAAGGAACAAGTAAGAGAATATGTAGCTTTACTTTCCTGGGAAAGTTACTTACCTTCTCCAAGCTTTACTTTGATCTCAGGTATTCCCAAATGAAAGCTTTGTAAACCACTAGGAGCTATGTAAATGAAAAAGTATGACCACTTTGATAAAAGAAAGGGTTTAGGAATTTCTTGAGTGTGGTTCTCGTCCTTATTTTAGTGCTTATTTCCCTCTTTTGTCTTTGTGTTGGTTCTGACACCACTTCTGGTGTTAGTTATTGGGTCTCTCTCTGAGTTCTTCAAGTTGCAGTTTTGTTACCTGCTTTTTAAATTATGCAGTCTCAGCAGACAAGAAGACCTCGTTTAGCAGATGAACGATGGGTAGCATTTTGTAAGCTTTTTAATCAGGTGAGGTGGTGAGGGTGTGAAATAGGGATTGAGGCCTCAATTTTTATTTTTTATTTTTGGAAGAAATTATCTTAGATTTTTTTTGGAAATTAATAGTTTTCTCCTGTGGAAAAGACCTTTCGATTATGGGACTATTTGTATAAATGACTTCTTTTATCCATTTAAAAAAAAGAACCCTATTTTCCCCCCAGTGGTGGATGGAATTACTTCCTCTTGGTTTCTTAACCTATTTTTTTCTTTGCTTTGTTGTTCATGAACTAATTTATTTTCATTAATCAAGACCTCTTCCATTTTGTTTATTTTACTTAGCCTTTGGCAAGAACTTTTTAATGAAGTCTGGCCTTGTAAGGAGAGCAGTGAGCACTTGTGAGTTAAGTGCTTACTGTATGCACCTCCAGCAGCCTCATAACCAGTGGGGGAGTGTTACCCCCTTTTTACAGCTGGGAAAACTGAGGCTTAGAGTTAGAAGTGTCAGCATTTGAGCCAGAGTCCTTCTGAGGTAAAAACTGTGCTCCTTAACTAGGGGGTAATATTTGAGAATTTACAGAGCTCACTTGAGGGTGGTGTTACAAGTTTAAATAGATGATCTCCCTTGTAAATTTATATTCTGTTTCCTGAGCACGTGTTGAACTATTCAGCAAGAAAGAGGAGTGAATAGAAATTTTGTAAAATTTTTATCCAGTTGGATCCGTAGGTGCTGTTTATTATTAGCAAATGCCATTTCACTAGTACAGCTTTCTATTATCAGGATAAAAAAAAAGTCACTAAACCACTCTTGTCTGCCTGTCCAAGGGTTAGTAGGGGTGTGTGTGTTTCACCACTTATTTATTTTTTTAACAAATGTGTCATACTCATGTTCTCCCAATCACTTTTTTGTAATGTTTGTTTATTTTAGAGAGAGAAAGAGACACAGAGCACAAGCAGGGGAGAGGCAGAGAGAAAGGGAGACACAGAATCCAAAACAAGTTCTAGGCTCTGAGCTGTCAGCACAGAGTCCAGTGCTGGCTTGAACTCATGAACCCCAAGATAGGACCTGAGCTAAAGTTGGATGCTTAACCAACTGAGCCACCCGGGTGCCCCTGTTTCACTACTTCTTGATGAGGGTGAAGGATTGTATGTGTGTATGCATGTGCTAACACAGTGATATTGGCCTGTTTTCCCATATATTAAAGATCAAGATAAAGCCTTACAAGCAGAATGGTTGAGAACACAAGCTCTCAAGTCAGATTTATTGGGGGTGAATTTACTATACCTCTTAGCTTCATTTTCCCCATCTTAAAATGGCCATGCCTATTATAAGGAATAATAAGAGGGGCACCTGGATGGCTCAGTTGGATGAGTGTCTGACTCTTGGTTTCTGCTCAGGTCATGACCTCCTGGTTCAGGGGATTGAACTCTGTGTCAGGCTCTGTGCTGGTGGCAGAGAGTCTTCTTGGGATATCCTCTCTCTCTCCCCCTTTCCCCCCTCCTTCCCTCCCTCCCCCCCACCTCTGACCCTATCCTGCTCATGCTCTCTCTCTCTCTCTCAAAATAAATACACATTTAAAAAAAAAAAAAGGAGAAGAAGAAGATAGTATATGCAAACACGTAGCCAGTGCCTGGCCTCCCACACACTTTCCAATGTTGCTGTGATTATTCGAACCTCACCAGGTTGTTGGGGATGAAGAAAAACAGCTTCAAAGGACTTCCTTGTTGATTTAAGACCTTATTTAAACTATTTTACACTTAAAATTTTTTTTTTTTAACTTTGAGCGAGTTTGGATATAGACCTTTTAAAGCCTCAGGTACATGTTAGTACAGCTAATCTTCAAGGTTAACTTAGCTTCTCCAGTTGTAAATGGTGTGTGTGGTTCATTCTGCACTTACTCGCTTATTCTGATAAATCCAACAATTGCATAAACCTTCATTGCCCTTCTTAAAAGGGGGAGGGAAGTACCAAATCCTCCTTGGTACTTTTTTGCGTATGAAAAGGATTTTACATATCCCCAGTGTACAGTTAAGCTAGGTTAGTAGTTGACCTTGTTCACTGGAGGGGGAAAATTATCTTTGGCATCTCATCAGCATGATATGAGCCAAATCCACAAATACTCTGGTTTGTGGTCTGTAGTAAGTGACTAGAAATACTGTATATTCTTGGCCAGCACTCAGAGTTATGTTAATTTTGTGTGGTTATTTTAATTATAAAATAATTTACTTTTAAAATCGGAGTTTGGGAATTTCAGGATAATTTTTTTGGTTTGTTTTAGATGGCGTTAGAAGACTTTGTTACCATAGAGTCTCTCTTTTCCTAATTTGTTTATCCCACATACGTGTCTTTTTCTAAAGTAGACATTTTCACTCTTTTGTGGCATTAGCCCATACTTCTATTTTATTTCTTTGAGATTACAATTGAGTCATCAGTTTTGTGTTTTGTTAAAATAATACCTCCTGAAGTAATATTCGTTAGGATCGGTCTTATTTTTTCCCTTCTTGGAAAGAGTAAGCTTCTGAGAAATACAGTTAGAAAACTATAGGTTTTTAGATTCTTTTTCCAGCATTTTATTACTGTTATGAAAAAGTTTTTGTTGCCTTGGCTGTTAGTTCTGTTTGACAGTGGCATTCTTGATTTGCTTTTTTCAATTTTTTTTTATGTTTATTTATTTTTGAGACAGCATGAATGGGGAAGGGTCAGAGAGAGGGAGACAAAGAATCCGAAACAGGCTCCAGGCTCTGAGCTGTCAGCACAGAGCCCGACGCAGGGCTCGAACTCACGGACCGCGAAATCATGACCTGAGCCGAAGTCGACTGAGCCACCCAGGCGCCCCACTGATTTGCTTTTTTCAAAGCCTACTTTAGTATGAAAGGTTACTTACAGAACCTATTTTTTTAATTATGGAACTCAAGGGTAATTTATCACTTGCTTTTTCCCTTCTTTCCTTCACATAATTGTAGGAAATTCAGTTCTTTGTTGGAATACTAATCCAACTTTTCTCTTGCCATATTGTTTTTCTTTTTGTTCATTAGCATAGGTATTTTATTGTAATATGTCTGGCAATTAGGCAATTGGTGTTTTAAATCAAAGAGTAAGAATAGAATGGGAGGAAACAAACTTGTCTTCTGAAGGGTCTATGACAGGAAAAAATGGCGTGGGGTTGGAATTTCTAATTGGGATGCAATTATAATGTAGCTTTAGCTTAAAAAAGAGGTTACTTAAAAGTGAAAATTAATAACCAAATGTGTATTTTTAAGCAGTCAGAAAAGCTAACTTTTTGGCCGGATAAGCTAATAGTGGCGAGTTTTTGGTGATTCACCCCGCCTCGAGAGAGTTAGCTAATATTGATGAACTCCAAAATCTCACACTGTGAATTCCACCTTCAGCTATGGTATAAGTTTGGGTCAAATCCTGAAATCTGTTTCACTGAAAAGAGTGCTAAGGAAAATGTTCCCCCTACTCAGATGAAGGCAACAGCTGGACTTCTGTAAGCTCAGTGTAAATGCAGCACTTTGCTCAGTTGTAGCCCGAAATGTTAGTTTTGTTCCCACCATGTCTGGCTTTACCCTTCCTCATTTCCTCATGGCATTTCTCATTTGTAAAGCTGGCTGAGCCTGTTCGTGCTGTTGTGGTTGCCTCGAGGGCAGAGTGAGTAAGTTGCATGATGAGCCATAAATCAAGGGGCATAGACTCATCTTTCCTTTCCTCAAGATCAGACGTGCAGCAAGTAATTCAATATATAATTAGGAATTGATAGAGGAAAGAATTGGTACTAAAACATTTATTTTATTTTATTTTTTGCTATTCTTTATTTGTTATTCGTGTTAAATTCTGGTAAGGATTATGGATTGAGCAAGCCTTTTGAAGAGAGGGTGTCTGTGTGTGTAAGTGTGTGTGAGTTTTGGTTTAGGTTTGGGCATGCAGGAGGTTGGGTGACTTAAAAGTTGTCGGGAGCTTAGAGCTGCTGATCCTTGGTGTGTGATGTCTTGAAGGGAAACATGTTGGGACGTGTTATGTGGAACCAAGTTAGCCAAATGTCTAGAACATATTCCTACTTTAAATGTAGAATTCAGTAAATAATCCTTCATCTACCAATCTTTGTCTACACAGACAGGATACTTTACGTTTTTACTTTTGATCTTTTTTCACTTGACTTTGATATATACATTTAGAAAATCTCTCATAAAGTATTGCTTAAAATGAATTAAGCAAAGCTGCTTCTCTTGGTTCAGGGAATTATGTACACATAGTCAGATCAGAGCTGTATTGTAATCCCAGCTCTCTTACAGACGAGCTAGTGGACTGGGTAAGTTATGGAACTTCTCTAAATCCTAGTTTCTTCATCTGTTTGGTTTTACTCTTATCTATCTGGTAGGGCTGTTGCAAAAACTGGAGGAAACAGTGTGTGTGGGGCGTGAAATGTTTAATAAATGTCATCATTTATGTCACTAGATCCTGGAAATGATAGGTGCTGTGATAGATGGATAGAGAACAGAAGGAGGTAGGGGCCTGTGCTTAGGAAATATACAGTACAGTTGAGGACAGAAATATTTTATGCGAATGGTAATATCTAATCAACTCTTAAATTGACGGTTGCAGCCTAGAGCAGTTAGGGAGGCTATTGGTGCTGGGTCGGAGTTACCTATGGTCTAATTTGGTTAGGGGATTAGAAAGATAGGAGAGCTTCATAGACTAGTTAACTGAGGAAAGGTGGGAAGGCTAGAAACCTCTTTATAGAAGAGAGAAAACAGTGGTTTGAATGGAATATACTCTCCCCATTCCTATTCCTTCAAAGCTTGATTTCAACCAATATTCTGTTTGGGGATAGAATGTTGTGATGTGGTAAATGTTCCTGTGCTGTTCTGCTTTTTGGCCATCTTCAAGCAATCTCTCTTCCTTTAGGCCAGAGGTCAACAAACTTTTTCAGTAAAGGTCCAGATAGTCAATAGTTTATACTTTTTGTAGGCCACATATGGTCTCTGCTCATATTTTTCTTTTTATAATCCTAAAAATGTAAAATCCATTTTTCTGTTTTTGATCGTCCAAAAACAGGTTGACCATCAAGGGTTGACTCTTGCAATGTTTTTCTTTCATTTCCTAAGATAGGGTGTGTGTGTGTGTGTGTGTGTGTGTGTGTGTGTATTTACTGATAGGGGTTTTGATACAGCACTGTACAGGTCCTTACATGGGGTTTTTTTTAGCCAATTTTCTTGAAACTCTGTTCAGTAATGGTCTCCTATATTATAAAAATTTTCTAGGGGTGCCTGTGTGGCTCAGTTGGTTAAGCGTCCAACTTTGGCTCAGGTTATAATCTCAGAGTTTTTGGGTTCAAGCCCAACATCAGGCTCTGTGCTGACAGCTCGGAGCCTGGAACTGGCTTTAGATTCTGTGTCTCCCTCTCTGCCCCTCCTCTGGTCACGCTCTGTCTCTTTCTTAAAAATAAATGTTTAAAAAAATTAAAAAAAAAACAAAAACTTTCTCTGATTATTCAGTGGATGGTGAGGGGTGAAGTTGGAACAATTGGGAACCATTAGCCTATACGAGTGGTTCTCAACCTGGAGTGATTTTTGCCCATTTGGGGACATTTGGCAATGTCTGGAGATATTTTTAGCCAGAACTCAGGTGGGTAGAGGCCAGCATGCTAGTAAAAATCCTAGAGTACACAGGATCCCCACCCTATGCACCACCACCCACCCACCCCAAAGAATTGTCTTGGCCAATAGTGCCAAGGTTGAAATAAAAGTGATTTATACAGTGGGATTGGTCTCCATTTCTTGGATACTTTTCTCTTGATTCCATCGTAGCCCCTGACAAGGCCAAAAGCAATTATTCTAATTGCAGGGTTTCAGGGGTGCCTGGGTGGCTCAGTTGGTTAAGTGTCTAATTCTTGAGTTTGGCTCAGGTCCATGAGCTCACAGTTCATGGGATCAAGCCCTGAGTTGGGATTCTCTCTCTCCTCTTCATCTTCCCTGCCCCCGTTCGCACGTGTGCGTTCTCTCTCAAAATAAATAAACGTTAAAAAAAAAAAAAAAGAAAAGAATTGTAGGGGTGCCTGGGTGGCTCAGTTGGTTAAACATCCAACTCTTGGTTTTGGCTCAGGTCGTGGTCTCGCATTTCATGAGTTCAAGCCCCGCCTCTGGGATCTGGGCTCCATGCACTCAGTGCAGAGCCTGCTTGAGATCATCTCTCTCCCTTTCTCTCTGCCCCTCCCCCTCTCACTCTCTCTGTCTCTCTCGAAATGAATAAATAAATATTAAAAAAGAATTGCAAGGTTTCAAGGGACTGTTTAGTGGCAGGGTTTGCGTGGTAAACTATGGCTAGTCACAGCTAGTCCTTAGTTCTGTAAGGATTCTTAAAGTACCCCTCCTCACCCCCTCCCTTGCCTTCCCAGAAAATTTAGGGCAGTTGTCTCCCCAGAGTATCTTCATCATTTGTTTCTCCTGTTTCTGTCCTTTCGTACTTTTTGAAAACAACACTGGATTAATACTTACTGTATACCTTCCATGGATAATCATTTCATCTTATTTTTAAGATTTTATTTTTAAGTAATCTCTACACCCAACATGGGGCTCCAACTTACAGCCCCACGATCAAGTGTCACATGCTCTACTGAGCCAAGCAGGTGCCCTGATAATCATTTTAATGACCCATTCCATGGTCATTGCTCAGGTGGAAGCATCTCCTGGGATTGATTTTCTAATTCCTGAGGGGTCAGCACATTTATTTCATCACTAGATGATGTAAACGGTGGGATTAGGGGGTGGGGAGTGTAGAAATTATCTACCATTTCAGCTTGATGATTATCCTGTGAGTATACAAATAGGCATCTGGTGAGTTCAGAATTTTGGTCATAAATGTGACTCTCAAAGTGTGATTATTGTGGGTTATGAAAGTTGGTTACCCAAGGGTTCTAGGATGAGGGGGAGGACATCGCTTTTTATAATGTCTGCTTTGTGCCCTGGACTTGTTTTATCTCATTTAATCTTCACAAAAATGCCCAGGGAGGTAAAGATTATCACAGCTTTGGCTTTTCAGATAAGCTGAAGTTTAGTAGGGTTAAGTAATTTGCCAAGGAACATATGCCTGCATTTCTACATGTAGTATATTTAACTGCAGAGAAATGTAGCCGGATGAGGGGCAACACAAAGTGAATTTGTGCAGCACTGTGGGAAAACAACGTCTCTTTAGTGGAGAAAGAAAGGAGGAAGGGGGGTGGAGCTTGTGGAAGGATGAAATGGAAAGGGATTTTTAATTGAATGGAAAAGGATATTTATTGCTCATTGAATTAACTCCTCAGATGATTGGTTATAATGCTTGGTGGAAGTTAGGCTCTCTGAACTGTTTGAATCTTGTATCCTCTTTGATTGCCGTGAAGTAGTGCTTTGAAGTTTTTCTTAATGTCTGTCTTCATTTTTTACCCTTATTATAAAGTACCAGTTAGAAAACTAAAAGGCAGGGGCGCCTGGGTGGCGCAGTCGGTTAAGCGTCCGACTTCAGCCAGGTCACGATCTCACTGTCCGTGAGTTCGAGCCCCGCGTCGGGCTCTGGGCTGATGGCTCAGAGCCTGGAGTCTGTTTCCCATTCTGTGTCTCCCTCTCTCTCTGCCCCTCCCCTGTTCATGCTCTGTCTCTCTCTGTCCCAAAAAATAAATAAAAAACGTTGAAAAAAAAATTTAAAAAAAGAAAACTAAAAGGCAAACAACCACCCAGATTGCTGTTTTCATTCCAAATTGGAGGAAAGATAGGTCCCACAATGTTATCTGTTGTATATGTTGTGTACTATATTATGAAATTTATGCAAATTTATACATAATACAAAGTATGACTGTAGTATTGAAACTTAGAAATAACAAAATTAAACCTTTTAATGACTTCTTAAGCAACCATTTTGTCAAAGATACATGCTTCTTTTAGAGAGATTATAAATTTGTAAAACTTGATGTAAATCTCTTCTGGTCCCACTCCCCAACCCAACTTAAGCCATGCATTTCTCAAAAGCCATGTATCCTGGCTTGCTCAAAGCATGTATTCACTTGATTGAGAGATATATTAGCCATTGTTTGTTAGCTCTGAGTATTTGAATTCTTTCTACAAATTTACTCTCAAAGGACAAGCATTTGCTGCCATCTAAGAAGGCTATACTATATGGCTCTATAAATCTGGTAGGGAAGTTCTGAGTAAAGGTGGCATAGAAATAGTGTCATCACTAATCTGAAGTTTTTTTTTTTTTTTTTTTTTTTCAAACAGCCTTAAAAAGCCTTTTGATGCCTCATGATCTGGACTGATGTAACTATCTTTTTTTTTTTTTTTTTTCCTTTGAGAAAGAGAAAGAATCTAGCAGGCTCCATGCCCCGTGCAGAGCCTGATGTGGAGCTTGATCTCACAACCATGAGATCATGACCTGAGCTGAAATTGAGTCAGACACTTAACTGACTGAGCCACCCAGGCACCTGCCTATCTATCTACCTACCTACCTACCTACCCACCTACCTACCTACCCATCCATCCATTCATTTGAGAGACAGTGGGGGATATTTATTTATTGAGAGAGTGAGAGAGATGTAACCATATCTTTAAATTTTTTTTAATGTTTATTTGAGAGAAAAACAGCTCATGTGGGGGAGGGACAAAGAGAGAGGGAGACACAGAATCCAAAGCAAGCTCCAACCTCTGAGCTGTCAGCACAGAGCTGGACGCAGGGCTCGAACTCACGAACCACGAGATCATGACCTGAGCCGAAGCTAGATGCTTAACTGACTGAGCCACCCAGGCATCTCTAGATGTAACCATATCTTTAAGTCAGTATGATCACTGCCTTGGATGTGCTGTAAAGATAATAGGATGAAGAGGTTTACTAACTTTGGTGTATACTAGGTAGTTTGAAACTAAATGAAAGTGCTTAGTATTCATGCCTTTGCTACTACTCAATAAATAGAAATTTTATTACTAGTAGTGCCTCAAGATAGGATTGATTAGGCCACTTTTTTATATATTTGCTCAAGAGGGAAATTGGAGACTCCAAAAAGTGTGGGTGAAGTCCAGACTGACAGGAAGCATCTATTCTGTGATTTCAAATAATTCTTGATCTCAGATGTATTTTACTTGGCTTCTTGGCTCTGTGTAAGTTTAATTTGGGGTTAGAAGCAACCTCATGTTACTTCCTCAAAATGTTTCCTTAACTTAATATCCCAGGTTTAAACTTTGAGAAGAATAGTTCAGTCTCCCGGTATGGAGCCTCTCAAGTTGAAGATATGGGGAATATAATTTTAGCAATGATTTCAGAGCCTTATAGTAAGTATTGCTGTTTTAACAGTTGCAGACGTAGAGTTTGATCCTGCCATTTTTCCCTCATGTATACTTTTAAATCTCCTGCCATATCTTTGTCTTCCTAATAGGTAAAATGATGACTTCTGTTTTCTCATTTTTAGATCATAGGTTTTCAGATCCAGAGAGAGTAAATTACAAATTTGAAAGTGGCACTTGGTAAGTACTAGAGTGGTATTCAGTTTGAGCCTTTTAATTTGTTTTATTCATATTGTGATATTTAACTCTTCTTGTAACTTCACTAAACCTTTTGGCTATCCATTGTTAAAAATATTATGTTATTTATAAAAGAAAGTTGTATCTTAAAGTGAGCTTGGATGTTGGCATTAAACTTAAGTGGAATATTTGTATCTTTAGTCACTATGACCCATAGGTGTTGTATCTGTGACTCTTGCTTTAGCCTCTCAGAACTATTCATCCTCTCACCAGAGAACTTCCAAAGGAAAAATCATAGGCTTTAAAAGAGTTCACAAGGCCCTTACGGAGATAATTTTAAGTATGTTCTATCAACTTCTACTTTAAAGCAAAGGAAATAACTGACAAGAAGTATGAAATGGTGGGATCTCATTCTGATGACAGAACTGTTCGTAAACACAGCAGTGAATCCCTGAGATTGCCTGCTGCCTGAAATGAGCAAAAACTTTTGACGTCTTTGCCCAGCGAGAGACTTTGAGGCCTATTTAGTTGGGGAGAAAGTGACTCATTCTGAAAGTGTCCTAGGACTATTAGAAATATGAATATGGGAGGAATAGCACATCAAAAGGTGTTAAAATATATAATAGGTGACTTGCAAATGACTCATTAAAGTGTGGGAACTCCCATGCATTTCCATAAACACTCTGATGGCTCCCCTGTTTGATTGGGGAGATATTTTAATGGCAGTGTTCTGACTGCATGCACACATTCCTGATGAGGGTTAATTGTCAGCTTTATGCAGATCTTAACTTTTGCTGTCAAACTGGATTTAAACTCCACTGGTATACTGGCCAGATCTCATAATAAATTTAAACGTATTCTTCTTGGTTCTAGGAACTTACTGGCTATCAGGGTATTGGGAGAACTTTGCTTTCTGTGACTTGATCCTAGGTCCTTTTGAGTTTATGGCAAGCAGGCAAGCAACTCCACTGATAGATGGTTTGTTGAGTGAGCTACCCATGTGGGACCTGCTTTGGCACTTTCCTTTCTATAGTGAACACCTAAAGAATACTTTGTTCCCAGATAATTTGTTTTTAATATTTTTATTTATTTTTGAGACAAAAAGAGAGCATGAGCAGGGGAGGGGCACAGAGAGAGGGGGACACAGAATCTGAAGCAGGCTCCAGGCTCTGAGCTGTCAGCACAGAGCCTGACGCGGGGCTTGAACTCACCAACCGTGAGATCATGACCTGAGCTGAAGGTGGATGCTTAACCGACTGAGCTACCCAGGCGCCCTGAGTGCCCAGATAATTTTTGAGGTTCTGAAATAAATGAGGCAGTATTACAAGTCTGTCTGAACACCAAACAATACCTTATGTGTAACTAGGAAAATGGTGGGAGGGAATAGTTTGGACTCCCTAGTGCTAATTATGCAAACTGAAGTTTTGCTTGACCCACAGCAGCAAGATGGAACTTATTGATGACAACACCATAGTCCGGGCGAGAGGTTTACCATGGCAGTCTTCAGATCAAGACATTGCAAGATTCTTCAAAGGACTCAATATTGCCAAGTTGGTTTTCTTTAATTCTATTTTGTTTAGTAATCCCAAAGGGATAATGGGTGTCCTATCATTTTTCCTCACTGTGTTTTTCCCCCACTGCTGTCTGTCTTTTTCAAAGGGGAGGTGCAGCACTTTGTCTGAATGCCCAGGGTCGAAGGAACGGAGAAGCTCTGGTTAGGTTTGTAAGTGAGGAACACAGAGACCTAGCATTACAGAGGCACAAACATCACATGGGGACCCGGTACATTGAGGTACGTCCTCACAATCTGAGATCCTTGGCATCTTGAATGAATATTAATGTTGGAAGGCTCAGAAACTGTATTTAATTCCCCTTTCTTTTCTTAGGTTTACAAAGCAACAGGTGAAGATTTTCTTAAAATTGCTGGTGGTGAGTGCTTTTTATATAATGTGGCTATAAGAAGAATCTAAAATTTATTTATATACTAGAATAAATAAGTAGGGTCATGAATGGTTTCTATTGCCTAAAGAAACAAAGGAATTGACTTTTTTTTTTTTTTATAAGTTGGAAACAAGACCCATATGGTATCAGTGACTAAATGTATACACTCACCCTAAGGCTTGAGTCAACCAACTGTAGTTAAATAGCCATTAACAATAGTAACATACGGGAGAGTCTGGCTGGCTCAGTCAGTAGACCATGTGACTCTTGATCTTGGGGCTGTGAGTTCAAGCCCCATCTTGGGTGTAGAGATCATTTAAAAATAAAACCTTTAAAAACAAAATAGTATCATAAAAAGGTGAAAGGCTCATTGTAAAGTCTTGTACAAAGGAAGAGAGTAGTTCTTGAAAGAAATTAAATAGTCTGAAAACTGTGAAACAATCACAGAATACCACACCAGAATACCTGGAATTGTTGCATATCTGCTTATGGTTTTTCTCTCAAGCTTCCTTAACTCATCAATGACCAAAAACATAGTACTTTTCTTGCTCTAATATGTTTGAATATGTAGTGTTTTCTTTGCAGTACTATGGTCAAAAAGAAATGGGAACAGATATTTATCTAATTATTGAGTAATTTGTTACTTTAAAAGCTGTAAGTAATGGATAAAAAATGTTAACTATGGTTTGTCTGACAGATTTTTTCTATACATAAAACTACTTTGTAAGTTTCTATTGCTCTGTTCATACAGCTTTATAACTTTCTCCTTTGAGTATATTATAAATATTTTCCCATGTAACTAAATGTTACATGTTAATTACTATACAATATTAAGTACCATACATTATTTTAAAAACACCCCTGTTGGGCATTTAAAGCTTATTTCCAATTTTTCATGCTAAGTGTGTTGCAGTGAATATTTTTGTGTCTCTGAATATACCACTCATTAGGATACCTCTCTAAAATTAGGATGGCTGAATCAAAGAATGTAGGTAGACCTTTTAAGAGGCTTTTGAAAATCTTCTATTGCCAAATATATACTAGGATGACTTTTACTTAAATATAGAGAACTTTTGTATCTCTGCATTATATAGCCCTGGTTAAAATCCTTGCAACTGTTGAACTTGTAGTAAAAACATCCTGTTTTCAATTTGCTGGTATATTTCTATTCTGGCACTTATTCCTTTAGACAAATGAAGGCTTCCAAATTCAGAGCTTCAAATTTAATAGTGCTTCCAGAATCCCAAAGTGATGTTTGATACTGGTTGGTGATAAAATACATTTGGAGTTGCTATGGCTCTGAGGTTCCATGATAGCTAATATTGTAAATTGAAGAAGCAAAGTTAACTAATATGTTCATGCCTGGGATTTCATGGCTTGTAGGTAGTATGATAGTTTGCTCTTAAAGGAAAATGTTCCTGGGGCACCTGGCTGTCTCAGCCAGTAAAGCATGTGACTCTTGTTCTAGGGCTTGTGAATTAAAGCTCCATGTTGGTGGTAGATGTGCATTTGAACATTTGCTACGTGGCAATGTTGTACAAAATGCTTTATGTCAGGCAGAATGTTGATAAATCTTGAAATTAGCTGCCATGTATGTTTATACTCCCCTTAACTTGATTATTTTTGAAACTTTCTTAATAAAACATAGTCAGGAAAATAATAACAAAAGTCACCAAAGTGCTTCATGTATAGTAACTTATTTAATTATCATAATTTATGAAGTAGGTAATTTTACCTCCACTTTTAGATGAGGATACTAAAAGATAGAGGTTAAACTTGACTAAAGTCATAACCTAGTAAATGGCAAAGTCAAGATTGGGCCCAGACATTCTAGCTCCCTGACCTGTGCCCTTACCTATCACAATGACTTACTGCCTCTCTGTGAGAAGAATACAGTGGTTGGTGCATGATTTAACTGTCTGGCCACCTTCCTAAGTTAACAGGTATTTTATGAAAATGGTAGGGGAAAAGTTTCAAACTTGTGGGAAGAGAATTCTGATTCCTGGGATGTTGTCATGAATTCAGTGGGAGTGTGAATTTTAATTAAAAACTCAAGACATTGCCAAGAATTTTGCCATTTTAAATTTGGTAAAGTTGATGTCTTAACCATTTCTCCCCATGTTTCCTGGTATTTGTGTTCCCTAGGTACGTCCAATGAGGTAGCCCAATTTCTCTCCAAGGAAAATCAAGTCATTGTCCGCATGCGGGGGCTCCCTTTCACGGCCACAGCTGATGAAGTGGTGGCCTTCTTTGGACAGCATTGCCCCATCACTGGGGGGAAGGAAGGCATCCTTTTCGTTACTTACCCAGATGGTAGGCCAACAGGGGATGCTTTTGTTCTCTTTGCCTGTGAGGAATATGCACAGAATGCATTGAGGAAGCATAAGGACTTGTTGGGTAAAAGATACATTGAACTCTTCAGAAGCACAGCAGCTGAAGTCCAGCAGGTTGGTTTTTTAAGAACATTTTGGTGCTTAGTGTGATTTATTATTTATTTCCAAGAACAAGACTACATTATTTATTGTGCTAAAATAAAACTTGAGAAATGTAGAAAGTGTAAGTGCATTTAAAAAATTTTTCATTCCATGATTAAAAGATAACCACTGTTATTTTCTATATGCATAGGAAAAATACTATGTTTTTATATAATTGGAATACTGCTGTAGATATACTTTATATTCTGTTTAAAACCTATGTTTAAAACCTACATATCTTGAGGAGTCTGAGTGGCTCAGTTGGTTAAGTGTCCAACTCTGAATTTTGGCTCAGGTCATGATCTTCCGCTCCATGGAATTTAGCCCCCCAAGTCAGGCTCTGTGCTGACAAGTCAGAGCCTGCTTGGGATTCTCTCTCCCTCTCGCTCTGCCCTTCCCCCGCTCACACGTGTGCTCTCCCTCTCTGTCTCAAAATAAATAAGCTTAAAAAAAACAAAAAGTCTCTTACCAATAAAAAAAGAAAAAAAACTTCCATATCTTGGAAGTTTACCCATGTCTAAAAAGTTCCATTTTTGCTATGTCTCAAAGGTACATGATTTATTTAGAGAACCCATTGTACGTTTAGGTTGGGGTTTTTTTCTCCTATAAGAAATTTCTATATAAACATGCTTATAAAACTCAACTTCTGGTTGATTTCTTTAGAGCTGGATGGTGTGAGCTTTTAATGTTTTTAATAACTTACCAAATTTATTTCCCAAAAGGCTTACTCAGTTCCATACTGCTGGTGACAGCATGAAGTGCCCTTTTGTCCTGTTATTGCCTTCCAGAATTCAGAGTTGTTTTTGAGGCACAGATGGGACAATCGTTTGCCCCACATGGTCCAGACATGAAGCCATCTGCAGGGTTTCAAGCATTTTGACTATTCTTGACTTACCAGCTGAATGGTCTTCAAGGGTCTGTTCATTTTTCCTTGTATCTGAGATCATGTGGACTGCCTCACATGTGGCTCTTCCAACTTCTTTTACTTGGGTCCCATAGTAGAACAGAGTCACTTTAATGATTCATTTTTGTCCTCTTTACAAGCAATTAGGACACTGACTCCACTATTATTTCTATGAGTTCATAAAATGATTTTGTCTAGCTTTTTTCTGCAAAGCCCATTGTGTATTGTGGTTTGACATCATTGCCCAAAGTTGAAAAGAACATTTCACCTGGTAGAATACCAACATGTTTTTATACCTACAGTGAACAGAGGTGACATTCTGAGCTAGTTCTGCATCCTGATGTCCTCCTGTTCTTGAACCCTAATCTATGAACATACTTCTACTTTAAGTAATTCTGTACCTTGTTGAAAATTAGAATCATAAACTCTGAATTTCTAAAATATGCTAAATGTGCTTGAGGCTTCACATATTACATTCATCAGTGCCAAACCAGAGGAGGTGAAAATGAGACTTTAGATCTTTAATTGGAAGAAAAGTTTTATGGAAATCTTGGCCTAGAACAGACTACTCCAGGGCCTTGGCTACTGTATGTTGATTGGTTTGGGTATAGAGTATGCTGCCTCTCTATGACTTTAATGTGGTTTTGGTTATAGATGAGCTTCCTCTCTAACCCCATCCTACTGACTTATTTAAGAAATGCTGAAGTAATCATATGCTCTGCACTGTCATCTTCTCATTACTCATACAAGTAATCATTTCATTCAATAACTATTTGCTCACCTCCTATTTGGCAGTTATTGGAAGGTGCCTGACCATGTCCTGTCCTGAGTTTGTCCACAACTATATTTATTTTCATGTTCATCCTGTAATGTTTGTTCTATGTCTAGATTATTTGTATAATTTCTTTTTATTTTTTTTTTCTTTTTAAATCTTGCTGTCTCTTTAAAGTTTATTTGGCTGTGTTTGTATTTATTTTTGTCACCTCTTACTTAGATAGCAACCAGACAGGGTGTGAGTGAGAAAATCAGGACAATTTTTTGGGGAGGGTTTTGATTCTATATTTCCAGTTTATAGGATGATGAAGGCTACCGTAGTAAGTTCAGAAAACTTAGGGATGTCACACATTGTTGCACAAGGACCTTCTAGTATTATAAACAAGTAGGCATGTTCTAAACTAAAACAAAAGTAGACCAGAACCTTACAATAAGGTTTTGCCTGGCAGTAATCCTTTCTCCTAAATATACCTGACTCTCATTCATTATCAAGATAGCTGAATTCCATGACTTTAAATGATAGTCAAGGGGCACCTGAGTGGCTCAGTCAGTTGAGCATCTGACTTTGGCTCAGGTCATGATCTCGCAGTTCATGAGTTCAAGTCCTGCATCGGGCTCACTGCTGTCCATGCAGAGCCTGCTTCAGATCCTCTGTCCACCTCTCTCCTTCCCCACCCCCGCTTGCTCTCAATCACATGCACTCTCTCTCAAAAATAAACATCAAAAAAAAAAAAAAAGATAGTCAAGATATTCTGTCTTGCTACTATCACAAATTCACATGACAACTGATTATTTTGATGGTCACCAAATGATTTTTTTCTTTCTTTTTTACATTACCAGTTATTCTGTTTTGGGCTTTATACGTTATTATAAATGTGGCGTTATATAATCCAGAGTCATTGTTTGACCTGTGGTTCCTTTATTATGTCATTCTCTTGGTTGAGTTTGGAGGTAGAATGTGGTAACAGTATTAAGGGAAACACTGTGCCTGGTGAAATGAAATCTAATAGATTGCTGCAAATGTTCACATTTAGCAATATGTCTGGTTTTTATAAAAGCAGCATACTTTCAGGATATGTGTCCTGAGACAGTGATGTACTTGTCCAGTAGACAAGTCCTTAATCTAAGTGTGTTGTATTGTGTGTGGCACATGCCTCAGCAGGCATCTGACAAAAGTAGGAATCATGCTTTCCCAGCTGAAAAGCATGGATCCCTTTCTCCATAAGTGCTTCTCAAGCTTTAATATGCTTATGAATTACCTGGGGATCTTGTTAAAATGCAGGTTCATATTTACGAGGTCTGGGTTGGAGCTGAGGAGACACATTTCTAACAGATTCCACAGCGCTGCTGGTGCTGGTTTGCAGACCATGTTGGAAGAGTAAGGCTCTAAATCACTTCTCTTTTGCTTTGAGTATAGGTGCTGAATCGATTCTCTTCGGCCCCTCTTATTCCACTTCCAACCCCTCCCATTATTCCAGTACTACCTCAGCAATTTGTGCCCCCTACAAATGTTAGAGACTGTATACGCCTTCGAGGTCTTCCCTATGCGGCTACAATTGAGGACATCCTGGACTTTCTGGGGGAGTTTTCCACAGATATTCGAACTCATGGGGTTCACATGGTATTGAATCACCAGGTAAGAAAGTTACTTATCGAACGCTGACTTGCTTATTTTTATGATCAAAGGCTCTCTTCCAGTAAAAAAAAAAAAAAGAAAAAAAGTACAAATGTTCATCAGCTGTGTAGTAAGTCTTTAAGGAAAGATTTAACTGTAAATGGAGGAGGTCTTTAAAATGGACTCCAGAAAGAATGCTATCATTAGCCTGGTAATTTAAATTCAGCTCTGATTCCATCATTATTTATATCAGTCAAATTATTTGCCTCAGGAAGGAGACAAATACATTATTAGTCTAATACAACATTTTTGAGCTTTGCTGTTGTAGTGTGAAAGCAATTGTATATAAACCAATGAGCATGTCTGTGCATCAGAGTATTTTATATTTATAGACTGTTTAGAAATGGCTTATTTTATATGTATGACCTCAAATGACGTTTAGTAAAATGCAAAGTTAGTAAGGATTTGTATCTGTACCACCTGGAACAGTATGTGATCATAACAGGTGCTCAAATGTATTAATGAATTGTGGAGAAGTCTCCATCAAAGTCGAACCAAATTCTAACTGTATACAAGTATACTTATGAGTATATTAGCAGTAGTTCCTGGCTTGGTGTCCTTTGATTTTTGGTTAAATAAAATTAGTCCTATTTGTTGCTGAATAATTTACCAGCATTGTGTGCTATTATAAGCAGGACAAAATTTCTAAAAACCCCTAAGCCAAGCAATTCTAATTAAAATTTTGGAACTCTCTATTAAAAGCAAAGTTGAATTTTTGAAAATGTTTTCTTAGTATTATGGTTTAAATATAGATTTGTATTGGAAGTTCCAACATTTTTCTAAATTGCTAGTCTCTGGCTTTCTCTTCTCATGTGGAGATTTGGTCACATTCATAACCATAATCCTGTCCCACTGGAAAGTACATCCCTCTGGGGATGAGGAATCAGAAAACATCCTGAGCCTCTGGCTTGGGTTTCCACACCAGCACATGCTCATTCTTACTCGTATGTCAATATTAAGCTACGCAACTTTTTATCTTACACACCCTCAGCATGCTTCACTGGGGGGAGTCGTTTTAAATAAAACCTCCCCACAATTCAGCATCACCAGGGGATTATTTTGTTTCTCTTCGAGCACCATTTCTAATAACCTAGGGGCTATTATAATTCTTTGATTAACCACAGTAGACCTATTTGTCTCTTACTGACCCACATGACCTATTATGATTGCACTTGGGAGAAATGCTTCTTTAATGATGGACAAGCTTTTAGCTGCCTCAAAGATGTTAGGTTTCCATCTTGGACTGGGTTTCCATGGTATCCCTAATTTCCCTGGTATGGTAACTCTTATGGTAACTTGCATGGTTATAATTTGCACTACATAGTCCCTTAGAGATTTTTAAAGAAATCCATAAAAAAGGAATCTTAAAAACTGTGTCTATTTCTCCCCCACAAAATGTCCATGTTAAATAAAGCCAAGGTGTTCTGGTTCTGTGAAACAGAAATCTAGTGTGGTTTTAAACAGGATTTTTAGCAAGCTATTAGTAATAGAGGAAGTGTCTATAAACACCTGTCTGACCAAGGTTTAAGATGGAGGTGCCAGGGAAGAGATGAAAGAAGGGCTCCCATGCAAGACTTTTAGTACAGCTTTCACCAACCCCCACGGTGCTTTGCATCTCCCGTTTCCTTATCCCCCTTCTCTATTCCTAAGCCCACGTCACCACCTAGGCTTCAGGGAGAAGGGAAAGGGATGTTGCAGGTCAATGATAGACAACTGAGAGCCAAAAGAGAACACTGGTTTAGTCAGCTTCTTGTAGGAGGATACATAAAGCTCTTATACTGGTTCTATTCCTAGCTTTTCTCAATCAAATAAGATTTAATCAGGTTTTTCAGAAATGCAAAACCCAATATACAATCCTATACTTTGAAACCACAGTTACAAGGAGACCCTTTCAAAACCCTGTAAATCTGATACTAACTAATAGAAATGAGAAAGGATCACTTTTAGCTACAAGCCCTCAAAACTGTTTCCAAGGTTTTGTGGGCCATTCTGGTGATTAGGTGATGAAATGCGAATCAGATTTCAGTAGACAACACTTGTCACCCAGATTTTGTGGCTAAAACGTCTGTACTATGGGTGATTGTCACTTTGCATGTTTTGTAAGCAACCATTTCCTTGTTGAAGGAGACAGTCTCCTTTTGTTTTTATTCTTCCCCCACACACTCAGGGCCGCCCATCAGGAGATGCCTTTATCCAGATGAAGTCTGCGGACAGAGCATTTATGGCTGCACAGAAGTGTCATAAAAAAACCATGAAGGACAGATATGTTGAAGTCTTTCAGTGTTCAGCTGAGGAGATGAACTTTGTGTTAATGGGGGGCACTTTAAATCGAAATGGCTTATCCCCACCGCCATGTAAGTTACCATGTAAGTTTTTCTTGGGTCTTGGCGCTATTCTACGCTATATGCTGGTAGGTGCTTAAGCTGCTTTCATAACTTTCTGTGCCCCTGGTTCTTTCTAAGGCAGGTGAGATGGTTACATAAGGCTTTCCCATCTGAAATCAGTAGTATCTGGTAATCATTTAAGACCTTGGTTGTGGACACCCATAATTAGAAATGCTACGAATACCTCCTTTTAAATTATATTCTTGCTTTTCCAGTGATAAGCACTTGATTTCTGAAGCTTAGTGTGCTCAAGATAAGCACTGACTCTGAGAGGCAACCTGGCTATGTAGATATTTTAATACGCATTTAAAGGTAAAATAAATATGGCTGGATCCTTTTTCTTTTCCTTCTGCTTTTTTTTTTTTTAGAAGGGTGATTGATGCCCATTTTGCATTTTTAATTTTTTGAGCATTAAGTATGTCTTTGGAAAGGACAACCTGGGGAGCATTTCTCTTGCTTTCCAGGATATCTGTAATGAGTAAGTTAGTAACAACAACAACAACAAAAAATATATATATATGTATATATACACACACACATATATATATATACACATAAATGCGTAAATAAATTAGCCAAAGTTTCCATTGGATCGCAGGATCAGTGCTTAATTTCAAGCCATGCTCTTGCTCATGGGCACCTGGGTGCAAGCCATCTGGAATCCTGTTTGAGAGGAATAAGCCCTTTAGTCTGGAAACCACGTTCTGGATAGTGAGGGACATTTGGGGATCTTATGTTAAAACTTGAATCTTTTTGACACAGTTTTCACTTTTGAATAAGACATACCTTGTTAGGAGTCATACTGGGTATGTTCAAAGAATGTAGCACTTGGAATGTAGTTCAAAGATGACTGAGAAAGCAAACTGGATTATGTGCTTGATCCCAATAAAATGAGGAGTGTTAGGACATCGCTTTCTAATAAAGAGTATCTTTACCAATGAAACTATTTGATAAAGTATTTTTCATAGAAGATTCGGTGGGGCTTAATCCTTTTTTTCCCCCTTGGACTTCCTAAATGCTAATATTCCATTTACCTGCTGCTTGCTGTTGGTGAATAGGAGTTGATGACTAATGGCTATCAAGTTTTGAAAACTTGTGATTGGGTTTAAGCACTATCTTAAAGTAATCTTAGTCCTATGTATCCTGTCCATAAACCCCTGATAATATCAGTAACTTTCAATTTCCCTTAGTGATAATGTTATCAAACATTGTGACATAAGGGAATTTCTTCGTGATGTATAACCCAAATTATTCTGCTGTGGTATCCTTTTACTTCTCTCTTCCTAGTGGAAAACTGGTCAATACAGACTTTCTTCTTAAGACTTCATTTTTCCCCCTTTCCTCCTACAAGTCCTAAAATAATAGAAAAAATTAAAATTTTTTTTGTAAAAATAGATTTCCATGTATTTTAATATTCTTCAAAAATTTTAACCCAAATTAACTACTTACAAGTGGTAGACATACTCATTTAAAAAATAAAAATAAAAAATAAAAGAATTCTAATCAATACATTGTAATATTATGCCTGTTCTGGAGTTTTTTTTCCCTGCCAACTCTAGGTGATTTCCTATTTTTACAGCAACCAAAAAACTTAGGGAAATTGCATATATTTTTTATCTACTCTCAATGACTAAAGAAGTTAAAATAGTGATTGGAAATTCCCCACTGAGGAGTTTCTTGTTCAATGTGGAAAGAAATGCTGCTACAGTCTCAGTGGTTTAAAGTTTAAAACATTAATTTGTTCATTGAAATTTTAACTTTTGCAAAAAGTTGAACATTGGAAGGTGAATTCCACTTTTCTAATCTATGAATGTATACATCTGATTTTCTCTTAGGGGTATAAGAATAGCTCTTTTCAATTGAGGAAAATCCAAATCTGGGCAGCCTAATCTGTTTTGTTATCAAAAATTTCTACCTTTCTTTATATTGTCACATAATGAATTACTTGATAGTTCAAAAGCAAGATATAGGCATAAGCTTTATAATTTTCTGTATGACTTAGTGCCTCAATTTGTTGTTTGCCCTTTTGTGGAGTCTTGAAGTCCAGGAATCATAATTTTAACATTTATGTACATTACGGACCAAACATGCATCACAGTTTTTATTGAATTATGTAGGAGATACCTAAAAGTTGAATAGGAGATCAATATGTTGGTCTTTGGTTTATGTACCCCCTCTCAGACTCTTACTCATCACCGTACATGTGTAGAAACTTTTAAGAAAAGCATAAGACAATAGAGATTTTCCTGTGAAAAGGTATCCCTTGGGCCTCTGTTATTTACAAACTATATTAAATAGTTCCTGGTGTAGAAATTAAAGTCAGGAATTCCAAATTCAGGCCACCCCTCAGTTATCTCTTCTGTCGGGTGCAGATGGCCTGGATAGTTATATTCATCCTGCTTGATAAAGCCACTCTCTAGTAATGAGTCTGATTTAAAAGGGTTATGGGGCCTGGAAGATGCTGAATAACTGGAAGTTAATAGAATTTCATCCTTTTCTATTTTCTGTTTAAACTGAGCTTTTATCAGCTGATGCTTGGAAGCCTTGAACATATATTTCTTGAGAGTTATTTTTCAGGTTACAGGTGGTCTTTTGTTCTTTTTTTTAATTATTATTTTTTATATTAAATATGATTTATTGTCAAATTGGTTTCCATACAACACCCAGTGCTCATCCCAACAGGTGTCCTCCTCAATGCCCGTCACCCACTTTCCCCTCTCCCCCACTTAATTATTATTTTAGAGAGAGCATGCGTGAACAGAGGAGAGGGACAGAGGGGGAGAGTGAGTGAGTGAGTGAGAGAGAGAGAGAGAGAGAGAGAGAGAGAGAATCTTAAGTAGACTCCTTACTCAGCACAGACCCTGATGTGGGGCTCCATCCCAGGACCCTGGGATCATGACCTGACCCAAAATCAAGAGTCAGATGCTCACCAGCTGAGCCACCCAGGCACCTCTGTTGTCTGTTTTTTAAAAACAGGTCCAAAAAGTTAGATTAGCTTCAAATCCCACCTTCTGGGTTTTGTTTAGGTGGAAATAATGGAGTTAATCTATTCTTAGATCCATTCACTCTGGTGTCATCTATGCTTGGGCATAATGCATGGAACTGGTTAAGTTGTTTTTATCATAACAATTTGCATCTCATGCTTACTACAGAGTAGTTAATAAGATGAAAGAACAGCATAGCTCTCAAAAGGGCAACAACAACCCAGCTTTTAATTTGGAGTTATACTAGATGTGAGTCCTGTGTTTGTTTCCTCAAAGGGTTAGTTTGTAGTAACTGGCACTCAAGAGTAGAAAATAAAAATCAGGGGTGCCTGGGTGACTCAGTCGGTTAAGCATCTGACTTGGGCTCGGGTCACGATCTTGTGGTTTGTGGGTTCAAGCCCCATGTTGGCTTCTGTGCTGACAGCTCAGAGCCTGGAGCCTGCTTCAGATTCTGTGTCTCCCTCTCTATCTGCCCCTCCCCTGCTCTCTTTCTTTCTCTCTTTCTCTTTCTCTCTCTTTCTCTCTCTCTCTCTCTCTTTCTTTCTCTCTCTCTCTCTCTTTCAAAAATAGACAAACATTTAAAAAAATCACATCATGAAATGGTTGAAAAGACGTAAAAGTTCACTTGCTAATTGGTTTCTCCCAATTTCCAGGTATTCGGGTTTTGAGATTATTTTTAGGTGTTATCTGTGCAATCAAAAGGAAGTTATTTGGACATTTTAATCAAATTTTGTATGAAGGATCAGGATTCAACGATTGATGAGTTGAAGATTCACCAAAAAATTACCAACCTTAAAAATGTTTTTACAGATTTGTAGAAGATTACACATTTGAGAAAGTTCACGTTGGTATAAAGAATTCAGAAAATATTAAATCTATGCAATAATAAAAAAGCTGCTTGGGATGACAGAGCTAGTCTCTTCAAAATGTATGGATGTGTGGAACGCTGACCTTATGGCTTTAGTGTTAGCATATGTGTCAGTTGTGACAAATAGGTCTTAAAGTCTCTCTCTTTGCTTATTTAGGCCTGTCTCCTCCCTCCTACACATTTCCAGCTCCTGCAGCGGTTATTCCTACCGAAGCTGCCATTTATCAGCCCTCTGTGCTTTTGAATCCACGAGCACTACAGCCCTCCACGGCATACTATCCAGCGGGCACCCAGCTCTTCATGAACTACACTGCGTACTACCCCAGGTGAGGCTCGGGTGGAAGTGGAAGCGAAGGACAGAAACAAAGGACTCCTTTGATGGCCAGTGCTTGGGTTCACAAAAGAATATTGTCTGCCATTAAAGGTTAGGATGGCGGGCAGCAGCCTCTGTCCTATCTCTATGACCACAGAGGTTGTTTCGAGACCAAAATAAGTTTATTTTTTCACCACGTATTGACAGCAGGATCTTTTAGGTTACTCACGGAGACAAATTTCCTTTGTTTCCTGCTCCTGTCTTAGGACCATAAGTAAGTAGCACTGTAAGTATCACAACAGCGTGGCAATATCATGTAACTGGATTTTAAAACAGGAAAATCCATAAGAACAATTATATTTTTAAGTAGCATCAATTCATACGTCGGCCTATAATAAATAAAAACTTTTAAATTTTATGGAACTTGTATTTTGTTCGCCCCACCCCCACCCCAAACCAGTACTAATAAGTCCAAGATGAGATTCGTCAGTACTTTTCTTGGAATCAACATATTTTTAATCCAGTTCATTCTTTTGAGTTCTGTTCAATTTCTGGAAGGCAGGAGGTATAATGGAGAGAAAGCTGTTGGTCTGGAAGTTAGGAGACCTGAGATTTAGTCTCAGCTCTTATTCTAACTGGGGCAAGTCACTTAAGTTTTCTGGTTCTTAAAATATGATAAGATTGACCAAGTTTTTGAAGTCCCTTTCACATCTGATTGCTTGTGAATCTAACTTGGATGTATAATGACATCTCAAAATTTTGTTAAATTTTCTTTCCAAAAAACTGTTTAGCTAGTAACCGGTTCACGTTATTAGAATAAAATTTTACTTTGGTGCAAGCAATATTGCTCAAAAATTTTTAACTTATCCCAGGCCTTATTTTTCCTTCCCAAGCTATTTGACTGCATGTTTTGAGTATGTCCACCAATATGTAAGTGAAGTTTTTTGATAAGTGATCTGGAAGTAACCTATCCGATCCCCATAGTTGCCATGTCACATTGTAGTTTTCTTCCTTCTCCATCTAGTTTTTGAGAAGGAAGCAGAAACTGTAGAATCTCTAGCAGTGAAGCTTGTAACCACAGTTCATTACATTTGTTACTTAATTAGGCATTTTAAAAATATTCACTAATGTTATTATACATATTCTTTTCTTTTCTTTTCTTTCTTTCTTTCTTTCTTTCTTTTAAGAGAGCACATGAACAGGGGAGAGGGGCAGAGGGGGATTGAGAAAGAGAGAAGGAGAAATAGAGGCTTAAGGAGAATCACGCTCAGTTCAGATCCCAACATGGGGCTCCATCCCATAACCCCAGGGTCATGACCTGAGCCAAAAATCAAGAGTCAGACGTTCACCCGACTGAGCCACCCAGATGCCCCACAGCTATCCTTTATTCTACTGGGGAAGAATAGGGAGGAAGCAATAATAGTCAGTTAGCCATCTTTTGAAGGTTTGAAGAAGCTCAGAGGCATGAATGATTGTTCATGGTTGAGTACTGTGTCAGGTGCCCAGCCGAGTCCCAGTCTGTCACCTTCTCTGGGCCCTGTGACAATCACTTGGCTAGTAGTGGGTCCTGGTTATAAGAAAGATCTTTGTCTACACCATCAGAATGTCAGGAGTGAAAAAGCATTGTTCCTTTGGGTGCTATTTCTCAACTCTAGAATACATTTGCAGAGTATTCGATTCCACTGTTGACTTGTAAGCTGGATCCTATGAAAAGAAGGAATCCCTTAGAAATAGCTAGCTATCGTGGTAAGATGGGAACTTAAGTCTTGAATGGAAACCCCAAAGGCAGGAGGAACTGACATTTATGGCTTGATAGCTGCTGTAATTTCATGCCCTTGCCTGTAGGTTAATTTTTTTCTAGTAGTTTTAAAGTTGGTAAGGTCCTCTTGTTAAGTCTAAGAGTATAGAAATACGGTGAGTAAAAGTAGACTCCCATTTTATAAACCTCTAAGTCCAGAAGCAATCACTCTTATTGGTTTGAGAATACACACATATGTTTGCATTTCTAAATAGTGTGGCATACTTAACATGTACTGCTCATTTGTTCCTTTTTTATTTTTGGGAGAGAGAGTGGGGAAGGGGAGCAGAAGGAGAGAGAGGGAGACAGAGCCTGATTGGGGGGCTTGATCCCACAACCCTGGGATCATGACCTGAGCGAACATCAGGAGACAGTACAGTCAACCGACTGAGCAACTCAGGCACCTGTTTCTTTCCTTTTTTTTTTTTAAACCTGCCATGAGAGGTTTAAACTTCCGCATGATGTCACAAGGGTGAAAATACATGAGAATTTAACAATTCCTTTATTTTTAGACCTCTAATTTAAAAAAAATTTTTCTCAGGGCACCTCGGTGGCTCAATCAGTTGAGCATCTGACTTTGACTCAGGTCATGATCTCACAGTTCGTGAGTTCACGCCCCACATTGGGCTCGCTGCTATCAGCATAGATCCTGCTTCAGATCCTCTGTTCCCCTTCCTTGCTGCCCTTCACTGCTTGTGCTCTCTCTCAAAAAAAAAAAAAAAAATTAAAAAAAATTTGTTCTCTATTAAAGTTTGTATTGATCTTTAAGTACATCTATTTCTGTAGGACAATTTCACAGAAATGAAATTTTTAATCAAAGATCATGTGTATTAAATTTAAATTAATACTTTCAAATAACCCCTAATATATTTCATTATTTTAATTGACATTTCCCTAATTGTAATGAAATTGCCCACATAAACAAGGTGTTGAAACATAGGAATGTCCTCTTATTTATACTGCAAAATCTAGAATAATTTTTAAAAATGAATTCCAAAAAACTATAAAATAGTTCACAGTTTTGGAATAATACCACTAAACTCTAATCTGACATGACTATAAAGCATTTGAGGCTATTGAAAAATTTCTGCGTAAGTTTTCATGTATATTTTGACCATATTCCCTGATAAATGGAGGAAGTCTTAAGAGAGCACATGTGAGGCTAAAAAAGGATATTAATCAGAAGTGTTGGAGTTTGTGTCTCTTTTTAAAGATATTTAAATTCCCTACTTTTTTTTTTATAAAATATGTCAATTTGACTTGAAATTAATTTAATGTGTTCATTACTTTAAGAGTTTAAGATGCCAAGTATTTTGCAGAATTTTTAAAGCATGTCCCTCAAAAAGAAGTGATTGGTTTTAACTGTTTAAGATTTTATTATTATTTTTATTTTTATTTTATTTTGACTATTCTCTGCCCCTGACATGGGCCTCGAACCTATGACCATGAGAACAAGAGTTGCATGCTCTACTGACTGAGCCAGCCAGGCACCCTGGTTTTAACTGTTTTTGACTTTCAATTTAACTGAGCAAACTATTACTTAGTACCTCTGTGTGATATCTGTTGGGAACATTAACAAAACCTGGACTCTTTCTGGTATAGAGCAGCTGATGGAGTATGTATGTAACCCTGTTCAAAGTCAGTGCCGTCAGTGGTCTCCTTCAGCTCGAGAGCATTTGTCTTTATTTTGTCTCTAACTTGCTCTCTTTAAAAATTTGAAGATAAACTCTCCAGTGGCTACTGCTCTGAGATATGGCATCTTTTATCATAAGGATTTGGGTTTCTTGAGGAACAATTTAAGGAGAAAACATGAATTGTTTGTTTGTTTATTTAATGTTTATTTTTGAGAGAGAGTGTGAGCGTGCCCACGCTTGAGCTGGGGAGGGGCCGAGAAAGAGGGAGACACAGGATCCGAGGCGGGCTTTGTGCTGACAGCAGACACAAACTCAAACTCACGAACCTCGAGATCATGACCTGAGCTGAAGTCAGACATTTAAGCAAATGAGCCATCCAGACGCCCCATGAACCATTTAATACTAAATAAGTTTTTGGCAGTTTAAATGTGTGGCTGTGACAATAACATCATGAAGACTAAGTGAAATAAAAGCATATGTGGTTTTTATTTTCTGTTTATGGACATTCTTTCTCCTCCTTTTTTTTAAGTTTGTTTATTTTGAGAGAGAGAATGTGAGCGAGCACACAGGGGAGGACAGAGAGAGGGGAGAGAGAGAATCCCAAGCAGGCTCCCCACTGTCAGTGCAGAGCCCCACGCCTGGTTTGATCTCATGAACCAAACAGTGAGATCATGACTTGAGCTGAGATCAAGAGTCCAACACTTAACCTACTGAGCCACCCAGGCACCCCCAATTCCCCTCTTTTTGGAAGACCGTTCCAGTTCCTTAGTATCCTAGAGCTTAGCCAAGGGTACAAAGAAGTTAGAAAGGCCAATATAATATGTTCATGCCCACCCTGTTTACCACTCAAAACTCTGTTAGATCACACCTTTTCCTCTCCAGTTACATGAAGTCCCACCTTTTATTCTGATCTTTCAGTTTTCTAGGAAAAGCATATTCTCCTTTGCATCAAAGCTGTAGCACCGGTGAAAAATCTGCTTTTGAACTCAATGCCATCTAATTTAAGAAAAGCCAGATTAACATAAATGTCTTTGTATGCATCACCTCACCTTTTGTAGGACACTGAAAAAGTAACATATTCCTTGGACCAAGAAAGAGGACAAGGGGGGGGCGCCTGGGTGGCGCAGTCGGTTAAGCGTCCGACTTCAGCCAGGTCACGATCTCGCGGTCCGTGAGTTCGAGCCCTGCGTCAGGCTCTGGGCTGATGGCTCAGAGCCTGGAGCCTGTTTCCGATTCTGTGTCTCCCTCTCTCTCTGCCCCTCCCCTGTTCATGCTCTGTCTCTCTCTGTCCCAAAAATAAATAAACGTTGAAAAAAAAAATTAAAAAAAAAAAAAGAAAGAGGACAAGGGATATTTTATTTTATTCATGAGTGTGCTTCATTTGCATGCCCATGTGAAAGATTGGGGGTGGTAGAGATTATTTCTTTCCTGGGATAACCATTTGTTATACAATCAGCTTATTTCTACCTAAGCAATGTAGATTTAGTAATATTGAGGCATTCTGCACTGTTTGCTTTGTTGTACAGCATTATCGTATTCTATTCTGGAATTCTTTGCATTTGAACCAAAAAAAAAAAAAAAAAAACTATCAAGCCTCTGGGAGATGCCTATATTTCATATTTTCAAACTTAGCTTTTGAAAGAAGTATAATTTAATTCACATGCAATTGTAGTAAATAGTAGGGAGAAATCTCCTATACACCCTACCTAGTTTCTCCCAGTAGTAACATTTACCTTCTAGTCTTTAAGAAGAGCCCAGGTGTAGTAATCAGAGTATGGGCAACTGCCACACAAAATTCATAAACAGTGCTGAAAATTAACCTTGAGATTATTGATTTCTAATGAAAAAGTCAAGTCAGATCAAAAATTTCCTACATGAAAATTGACTCCAGACTTCACCCTTGCTGGAATTCAAAAAGTCACTTCCGAATACATGGTCTTTGTAACACTGTGGTGTTGATGAATGTTGTTACAAAGGTTGTGCAATAATTTTGGCAAGGGAATATTTCCTAGGTTAATGTGTTGTAACTCATCAGAGGGGAGAATGTATTTCATGAATCTTTTCACTTAACCTATTTCTCTAACAGACTACATAATGCTTAGATTTCTCTTTTCAAGAGAAATCTGGCAAGTCTTCAAATTAAGAATATTGTCACACTATGACTACCTTGATTTTGAATGTCGTCTGATGACATTAATTTGTGTTACCAATGTTTAGTAGTTTGTAATTAGTAAATGAGGAAGGGTATTATGAGGCTTGTTTTCAACAGAGTTTTATGAGTATTCTGATGTGGTAGGCATCTTGGTCCCAGTATTTTCTTTCTTTTTTTTTCTTTTAATTTTTTTTAATGTTTATATTTATTTTTGAGACAGAGACAGAGCATGAGCAGGGGAGGGGCAGAAAGAGAGACACACAGAGTCCGAAGCAGGCTCCAGGCTCCAGGCTCCAAGCTGTCAGCACAGAGCCCGACGCGGGGCTCAAACCCACAAACCGCGAGACCATGACCTGAGCTAAAGTCGGACACTCAACCGACTGAGCCACCCAGGCACCCCAGCCCCCAGTATTTTCATATATCTTTCCCTGTTCTGCAAGAATTTTTGTAAGACTTACTCAAATACATTGGGTATTACAAAATTAGATATAAATTCGAATCTGGGAAAATAAAGGATAGAAAAGAAATGTTTGGGTAGTCTTGACAATAGACTCTTAGGCTATTGATATGGGAATAACAATCTTGAACTCTGAGCAGGTAGTCAGATGAAAGGAAACCTATATTCAAAACTCCTAACTTCAAAGGAAAGGAAGTCATAACTTCTCACAAATATAGGTTTTCTCTACATTGGGTTTGAAAAAGGTTTTAACTGGACAGAGAAGACATGGAGTACTGCAGTGGAGGGAATCTTCAACAGCTTTATAATATACTTATTCATGTGTTTCATTAAGCAGTTTCTTAACACTGTCTCAGTGCAGCTTGTCCCAGCAAGTGGTCATAAATAATGTCTACTTCTTGTGTTCTTTTTCCCTTCATTTCCTCTGCCTCCCCTCATTCTTATTGGGGTTGCACCCAGCTCAAGTGCAGTCTCTCCCTTTTTTTTTTTTCTTTTAATATTATTTATTTTGAGGGGGGTAGAGAGAATCCCAAGCAGGCTCTACCCTGTCAGAGTAGAGTCCAATGCAGGGCTTGATCCCACAAACTGAGATCGTGACCTGAGGCAAAAGCAAGAGTTGGACGCTTAACTGAGCCACTCAGATGCCCCTCAAGTGCAACCTTCTTGCTTATGTGCCTACGGTACAATCTTTCCAACCACAGGACCTTTGAGTTCAGTGTTACCTTTTTAGTCCTATCAGTTTTTTTTTTAACCTTTGTGGCTTCTGAGTAGAAGTTACATTGTGGACCTCCTATACGCATGAGACATTGATAAACACTTGCACTTGAGAATCTGAAACCTCACTAAGGGTATAATGGCAGCAAGAACCCAAAACAGTAATGACTGAACGACTGAACGTAAAGATTAAGATGAGTTACTAGTATAATCTTTTGATGGGTAGCTCTTGTTTATGGCTTGTTTGTTTTAATGTTTATTCGTTTTTGATAGAGACAGTGTGAGTGGGGGAGGGGCAGAGAGAGGGGGACACAATCTCAAACAGGCTCCAGGCACTGAGCTGTCAGTACACAACCCGACGCAGGGCTCAAACTCAAGGACCGCGAGATCATGACCTGAGCTGAAGTAGGACACTCAACCGACTGAGCCACCTAGGCGTCCGTCTCATTTATGTTCTTAATTGGAGTGGTTAGAAAATTTCCTGCTTGAATTTCTTGTCTTTTTCTAAATTACTGCCATAAAGCAAATGCACATAATTTCTGTGTTCTCCTTATTCTGTTGTGGCAGAGAAATCCATACATATTTTGAAGCTATTCTTATGTTGAAATTTGTTTCTCTTATCTTTCATAATGTTTTTTAATCTACACAGAATCTGATAAAAGACTTAAAATTTTTTTAAGTTTTATTTACTTAAGTAATCTCTAACACCCCATGTGAGGCTCGAATTTACAACCCCGATATTAAAAGTCTCATGCTCTTCCAAATAAGCCAGCCAGGCACATCCTAAGATTTTTTTATAACTCAGTAATTTATGTTCCATGAAAAGCATTGAATATTTCAGACATTGACTATAAATTGGTCTTTAACTCAATTAGCTGAAAAGTTAATGCTATGATTTTTCATATTTATTGAGGGACTTTATATACTGTAAAATTGACCCATTTTATTTTTTAAAATTTATTCAAATTCAAATTAACATACAATGCAGTAGAGTCTTTTATGGGGCACCTAGGTGACTCAGTCTGTTAAGCATCCGACTTCAGCTCAGGTCATGATCTCACGGTTCCTGAGTCTGAGCCCCATGTTGGGCTCTGTGCTGACAGCTCAGAGTCTGGTGTCTGTTTCAGATTCTCTGTCTCCTTCTCTCTCTCAAAAATAAATAAACATTAAAAAAATTTTTTAAAAATCTCTTATGGTTTGCCTCCATCTTTGTTTTTATCTTATTTTTCCTTCCCTTCCTCTATGTTCATCTGTTGTGTTTCTTAAATTCCATATATGAGTGGGGCGCCTGGGTGGCTCAGTCGGTGGAGCGTCCGACTTCAGCTCAGGTCATGATCTCATGGCTCGTGAGTTTGAGCCCCACATCAGGCTCTGATAGCTCGGAGCCTGGAGCCTGTTTTGGATTCTGTGCCTCCCTCTCTCTGCCCCTCCCCTGTTCACACTCTGTCTCTCTCTCTCTCAGAAATAAATAAACATTAAAAAAATTTTTTTTAATTCCATATATGAGTGAAATCATATATTTGTCTCTCTGATTTCACTTAGCATCCATGTTGTTGCAAATGGCAAGATTTCATTCCTTTTGATTGCTGAGTAGTATTCCATTGTGTATATGTAACACATCTTCATTTGTTAGTTGATGGACATTTGGACTCTTTGCATAATTTGGCTATTGTTGATAGTGCTGCTATAAACATTTGGATGCATGTGCCCCTTTAATTCAGCATCTTTGTCTCATTTGGATAAATACCCAGTAGTGCAACTGATGGATCAGAGGGTAATTCTATTTTTAATTTTTTGAGAAACCTCCATACTGTTTTCCAGAGTGGCTGTACCCAGTTTGCTTTCCCACCAACAGTGGAAAAGGGTTCCCCTTTCTCCACATCTTCTCCAACATCCGCTGTTGCCTGAGTTGTTAATGTTAGCCATTCTGACAGGTGTGAGGTGGTATCTCATTGTGGTTTTGATTTGTATTTCCCCGATGATGAGTGATGTGGCGCATGTTTCCATGTGTCTGTTAGCCATCTGGATGTCTTCTTTGGAGAAGTATCTATTCATGTCTTCTGCCCATTTCTTCACTGGATTATTTGTTTTTTGGGTGTTGAGTTTGAATAGTTCTTTGTAGATTTCGGATACTGACCCTTTATGTGATATGTCATTTGCAAATACCTTCTCCCATTCTGTCAATTGCCTTTTAGTTTTGTTGATTGTTTCCTTTGCTGTCCAGAAGCTTTCTATCTTGATGAAGTCCCAATAGTTCACTTTTGCTTTTATTTCCCTTGCCTCCAAGACAGGCCTAGTAAGGAGTTGCTACAGCTGAGGTCAAAGAGATTGTTGCCTGTTTTCTCCTCTATGATTTTGATAGTTTCCTGTCTCACATTTAAGTCTTTCATCCATTTTGAGTTTATTTTTGTGTATGGTGTAAGAAAGTGGTTTCATTCTTCTGCATGTTGCTCTCCAGCTTTCCCAGCACCATGTGCTGAAGAGACTCTTTTTTCCATTGGATACTCTTTCTTGCTTTGAAAATTGACTCATTTTAAATGTATTTTTAGTGTATTTACAGAGTTGTGCTGCTAATTTTACAAGTTTTATAATCCAATTTTTAGATAATATAACATTCTAATTTAAGAATAACCTATCACCCCAAAAAGAAACCTGGTGACCATTAGTATAAACTCCTATTCACCTCCTTCTACCCCCTTCACTCTCTCCCGTAACCCCATCCCTAAAGAACTACCAACTTATTTTTGGTTTCTATGGATTTGCCTCTTGCAGATACTTCATATAAATGAAGTCATACCACATGTGGTCTTTGTGCCTGGCTTCTTTTATGGAGCATGTTTTGAAGTTCATTCATACTGTAGCATTATTCTTTTTTATGGCTAAATAATATTATGGCTAATAATATTTTAGGGATTTACGACATTTAGTTTGTCCATTTATCACTTGTTGGACATCTGAAGGTGTTTTGACTATTAAGTATAATGGTACTGTGTACCTCTACATTCAAGTTTTTGCATGTGTATAAATTTTCAGATTTCTAGTATAAGGTTTACACCTAGGAGTGGGATTGCTGTGTCATACGTTAATTCTAAGTTTAACTTTTGAGAAAGAGCGAAACTGTTGTCCAAAGGAGCTTCACCATTTTACATTTCTTTTTTTTTTTTTATGATGTTTAAATTTTTTAATGTTATTTATTTTGAGAGAGTGTGTGAGCACACACAAGTGGGAGAAGGGCAGAGAGGAAGAGAAACAGAGGATCTGAAGCGGGCTCTGCACCAACAGCAGAGAGCCTGAGGGGGGGACTAAAACTTACAAACAATGAGATCACAACCTGAGCCACCCAGGCACCCCTTAAGACTTTATTTTTAAGCAGTCTCTATACCCAACTTCGGACTGAAACCCACAACCCAAGACCAAGAGTCTAATGTTCCACCAACTGAACCAGCCAGGTGCCCTACCATTTTACATTTCTAACCAGCAGTGTATGAGAGTTCAGTTTCTCCACAACCTTTTAATTTTTTTTTTTTTAACGTTTATTTATTTTTGAGACAGAGACAGAGCATGAACGGGGGAGGGTCAGAGAGAGAGAGTGAGACACAGAATCCGAAACAGGCTCCAGGCTCTGAGCTGTCAGCACAGAGCCCGATGCGGGGCTTGAACTCACGGACTGCAAGATCACGACCTGAGCCGAAGTCGGCCACTTAACCAACTGAGCCACCCAGGCGCCCCTCTCTACAACCTTTTAAACTTGATTTTATTTTAGTCATTTTTGTAGGTGTGGATTGCTTTCTCATTATAGTTTTGATTTACATTTCCTTAATGGCTATTGATTTTGAGCATCTTCATATGTGCTTATTATCCTTTTGTATATTTTCTTTGGAGAAATGTTCAAATCTCTTGTGCATTTTAAAACTGGATTAGTCTCCTTACTGTTTTTCAGTGGTAAGATTTCTTTATATATTCTAGATGAGAGACCTTATTAAGGTGTGATTTACAAATACTTTTTCTCAGTCTGTGGGTTATCTTCATTTTCTTAATGATGTCTTTTAAAGCACAAAAGTTTTAAATTTTGATGAAGTACAATTTATCAGTGTCTTATTTTCTCACTTACAGTTTTGTTGTAATATATCACCCAAGTTTCTGGAGACTTACTACATATTCTTGCAAGAGTTCTATAATTTTACTTTATTTTTTTAAGTTTATTCATTTATTTTGAGAGTGAGTGAGAGAATCCCAAACAGGCTCTGTGCTCTCAGCACAGAGCCCAATGCAGGGCTTCATCCCACAAACCGTGAGATCATGACCTGAGCCAAAATCAAGAGTCAGTCACTCAACTGACAGAGCTACCCAGGGGCCTCAGAGTTCTGTAATCTTTGCTCTTAATTTAGGTGTCTTATTCAACTTGGATTAATTTTTTGTATGATATGAGATAGAGGCCTAAATTCATTCTTTTGCATGTGGGTATTACATTATTTCAGCACCATTTATTGGAAAGACAACAGACATGCTTTGTTTTATTGTGTTTTGCTCTCTTGCACTGTGTAGATACTGTGTATTTTTTTTTTTTAAGAAAATTTTTTTAGTGTTTATTTTTGACAGAGAGAGAGACAGAGAATGAGTGGGGGAGGGCTGGAGACAGAGAGGGAGAGACACAGAATCCGAAGCAGGCTCCAGGCTCCGAGCTGTCAGCACAGAGCCTGATGTGGGGCTCAAACTCACAGACTGCGAGATCATGACCTGAGCCGAAGTCGGACACTCAACTGACTGAGCCACCCAAGTGCCCCTGTGTATTTCTTTTTTAATGTTTATTTATTTTTGAAAGAGAGAAAGAGCACGAGCAGAGGAAGGGCAGAGAGAGGAGGGAGACAGAGAATCCAAAGTAGGCTCCATGCTGTCAGTGCAGAGCCCAACGTGGGGCTCAAACTGGGAGACCATGACCTGAGCCCAAATCAAGTTGAATGCCCAACTGAAAAAGTCACCCAGGTGCCCCTAGGTACTGTGTTGTTTTTGTTTTGTTTTGTTTTTGTTTTTAACAAATTGAAGGTGTATGGCAATCCTGCCTCAAGCAAGTCTATCGGCACCATTTTCTCAACAGCATTTGCTCACTTTGTTTCTCTGTCACATTTTGGCGATTTTTGAAAAATTTGTAGTTTTCTATAATGTTATTTGTTATGATCTGTGATCAGTAATTATAACTAGCTGAAAGTTTAGGTGATACTTAGCATTTTTTAGCAATAACGTATTTTTAGGGACGTCTGAGTGGCTCAGTTGGTTGAGTATCCAACTCTTGATTTTGGCTTGGGTCATGATTCTGGGTTGGTGGGATCAAGCCCCGAGATGGGCCCCATGCTTAGCATGGAGCCTGCTTAAGATTCTCTCTCTCTCTCTCTCTCTCTCTCTCTCTCTCTCTCTCCCAACTCATGCTCCCTCTCTAAGGTAAAAAATAAGTAAATAAAAATTTAAAACTTCTAAAAAATAGTTATTAAAAAAAACTTTAATGTTTGTTTATTTTTGAGAGAGAAAGACGGTGTGAGTAGGGGAGAGGCAGAGAGAGGGAGACAGAATCTGAAGCAGGTTCCAGGCTCTGAGCTGTCAACACAGAGCCTGATGTGGGGCTCGAACTCATGAACCAAGAGATCATGACCTGAGCCAAAGTCAGACGCTTAACCAACTGAACCATCCAGATGCCCCCCAAAATAGTTATTTTTAAATTAAGGTGTGTTTTTAGACCTCATGGCATTGCACACACTTAGTAGACTGCCGCATAGTCTAGACAAAACTTGTATATGCACTGGGGAACCAAAATATTCATTTGACTCTATTTATTGTGATGTTTACTTTATTGCAGTGGTCTGGAACCAAACCCACAGCATCTTCAAGGTTTGCTTGTATTCTTTCCTCACCAAATTGTCTTGGAATCTTTGTCAAAATTCAAATGACCATAAATGTAAGGGTTTATTTCGGGCCACCCAATTCAATTCCACTGATCATTGCCTACCCTTATGGGAGTATCACACCATTTTGATCACTGTAGTTTTATAGCAAGTTTTAAATTTAGCAAACATAACTCCTACTTTGTTCTTTTTCAAGACAGTATGGCTCTTCTGGGTCCTTTGCATTTCTGTGCACATTTTAGGTTCAGTTTTGTTGATTTTTGTAAAAAAAAAAAAAAAAAAAAAAAAAAAAAAACAGTTGAGATTTTGATAGCTTGTGAATTGAATCTGTAGGTCAATTTAGACAAGATTGCCATTTTAACCATATTAAGTCCTTTGTTTATGAACATGACTGTCTTTCCTTGTGTTTAGATCATCTTTTGTTTTCAAATAATGTCTTTTAGTTTTCAGTAAGTCTATTCCTTTTTAAATTTTTTTCCTAAGTGGTTTTTTTTTTTTGATGCTATTGTGAATAGAATTGCTTTCTTAATTTCATTTTTGTGTTTTCACTGTAGTGTATAGAAATGCAATTGATCTATTATATGTGTCGATCTTGTATTTTGTTACCTTGCTGGACTGGTTTTTTCTACCTTGTTTTTAGTAAATTCTTTTTTATTTTCTACATAGAGGTTTACCTTGTCAATATCTTGTCATTTTTTAATAAGTTATTTTTGTTGATTCTGATTTCAATAATCTGAAAGACCTTTGCATTTAGGTTGATAGAAAATTCTTATTCTCATTTCCTGTCAGGTACATACACAATTATTTAATTTTCCTTAAGATGCCTTGTGTACAGCAGAAATCCTAGTGCAAAAATAAGGATGTGATTCCGAGTTTAGGGTTCCTGAAAATAGGTGTTACCTTATAGATACTGAACATAATTGTCACTTATAATGTTACATTTCTAGTTGGATAACTTTTATCTATTTTGTCTTGTTTGTATTTTGAAGGTACTAGACACCTGGATTTAATTTATAGGAGATCGTTAGCCAAAGGTATAGAATGTGCCAGGACAGAGTCATAGAAGTAAGTTGTATACTGTGGGAACAATCTGACTCTACTAGTTAGTAGGAAAAACCTAGTTACTCCATTAAATACACAGAGAAGTCTTGGTGGTTTTTGAGAATTAGTTATCAGGCATTTGACATGAGCAAATATGGTCTTTGAATGAATGGTGGTTAAAAACTCTGGGTGGTTCTGGTTTGGTGAAGAGCTAACTAGTTGTGTGACCTTTGGGAAATAATTTAACTCTTAGTTTCTGTTTCTACCTCTGTGAAAACGATGAGGTATGTCTGAGTGATTGCTAAAGTTCTACTCAGGCATAAATTTCAGCATTCCCTCTGTATCTGCTCTTATAGTTGCATATAGATTGACTGTTAGTCTCTAAATAGACTTTCCCCACACAAAGTTAGAAACATCTCCCAACTATCTTTAATATGCACATAAGTTGAGGATCACTGCTTTATAGACTTAAAAGATTAAGGGCAGCTTGATGTCAAGTAATTTTTTCATGCTCTGATATTTTAAAAATGATGAAATGGAATGATGGTTATGGAAATAACAAGAATGAGGTAACAAATTATTTTATGATTTATGGAGTAACTTGGTATGTTACATTATTGAATCCGAAGAACAATTCTGTGAAACTAGGAAAGTGCTATTATCCCCATTTAGCAAATGATGAAATTGAAGTTCAGAGAAATTAAGTGACTTGCTCAAAGTTTCTGTACTAATAAAAAAAAAAAAATGGAGTCTGGAACTATATGCACATCTGGCACCTTTCCTATTAACCCATCAGTTAGGATTATGTAGGATAAATAATCTCAGATTCTTAGCCCTTCCATTATGTGTTTACTGGTCTTTGAAGTTGGATAATTACCTACTTAGATTTAGAAGATTGAATAATCTAAAGCTGTGGGTCTTTATTGATCCTTAAGCTACTAACATCTTTATAATTTTTCTCTATGTATTTTCAATTATGGGTATCTGGCCACTGTGATGGAAAACAAATTGGGTAGGGGGGCAGGGTAAAACTAATTTCAAAATATGGTAATCACTTGCGTTGCCACATAAAGAATAATTATGTATTCACTTGGCTTGTTCTTCTTGGTGGTAATTGCTGCAGATAGCACGGAGAGGACACAAGCATCAATTTTCCCTTTGTGTTAATGGTGATTGATTTAACTTGTTATGCATCCCTTCCAATTTACCCACTTCGCTACCTTTTTTTCCAATCAAGGTTGGAAGAACTAATTCATGAGTGCTATAGTACTTTGTGTTTTATGCTGTACAATTGCTTGTATATGTGGGTAGAACCGTCTATTCTTTGGAGCAATAACTTTGGATTTTTTTCTCTTTTTCTTTTCCTTTTGGTCACTGTGGCTGTGGTTCCTATTAGTGCTTTGAATTCATGCATTTTCATGCCTAACTATTCCTGGCAACTACCCAGTTAATCATCAATGAGCTGGGCTTTGGAAGTGGTGCTTTGTGGTTGAGTGACTACGAAGGCTTAATTCTCTCTTTCCTGTCCCTTTAAGAATCTCAGAACTGGATCTCTGGGGAAGACTTGCACTTAAGTCTATATTAACCCTTTTGCTTTTCAACTTTGGACTTTTGTGGAAACGTGGGACAGACTAGCTATGGTATTCTTACCTGTCTTGGGACAGATAACTGAGAATTCTAAGAAAGATCACCTTGAGGAAGTCTGTTTCCTTACATAACTGATGCTTTTAGAATAAATATTGGACATTGTCTATTCCTATTGGTTCACTGTGCTTTCTCTCCCTTTAGCCCCCCAGGTTCGCCCAATAGTCTTGGCTACTTCCCTACAGCTGCTAATCTTAGCGGTGTCCCTCCACAGCCTGGCACGGTGGTCAGAATGCAGGGCCTGGCCTACAATACTGGAGTTAAGGAAATTCTTAACTTCTTCCAAGGTTACCAGGTCAGTAGCTTGAAGAAGAAAATACACAGTGCCCTTATTACTTAAGTTGATTTGCCTAAAGAATGCAGCCAGGAAAGAGCAGATTTTCTGAACCTCATGTGTGCATATGCTAATAGGTTTGCTTATAGAGGCAAAAAGAACCAGAGGCAAAGTCAGGGGGACTAGTTTTGAGTGCTATTTTTTCTTTTAATTTTTTTTTTAATGTTTATTTATTTTTGAGATGGAGAGAGACAGAGCATGAACGGGGGAAGGTCAGAGAGAGGGAGACACAGAATCTGAAGCAGGCTCCAGGCTCCGGGCTGTCAGCACAGAACCCCACGCGGGGCTCGAACTCACGGACTGTGAGATCATGACCTGAGCCGAAGTCAGACGCCCAACTGACCGAGCCACCCAGGCGCCCCTTGAGTGCTATTTTCAAACTCACCCATTTGACAAGATTAGGACTTTTCCAGGCTACTCTAATTGTCTCAATATAATCTGTTGGTGCTCTTTTTGAAAATTGGGCTACTTTGGGAAAGCTCTTCAGGGTACACAGCAATGTGGGTCTTTTCATCTAGAATAGGATTGGCTAAGAAGGAGTTTTCCTCTAATTCTTGACTACCCCCCCCCCCCCAAAAAAAGTACTTAAACATGCAATTTGAGTATGTAAAAAGTAGTCAAGGCCTCTCTACCTAACCTGGAAAAAACAAAGGAGACTCAATGAATCTTTAGATGCTAACTCATTAAAATGAGCTGTAGGATATTTGGTGAGCCTTATATGAAATGATCTGTGATAATTCTTGTGAAACGAATGTTGGCTCTTACCAACTTTTTCTGCCACTGCCTATGTCCATCAATTGTTTTCCAACTCAAGTTACGAAATGAGATGTTTCTTGGTAAACTCTATAAGAGCTCTGTAAGAGTGAGCAAAATCTCCTCATTGCCATCTCCTCTGAGCAGAGACCTTTCTTTCCTTGAATCACATAATTACCTAGAACCCAAATTCCTTTCTTGCAATACCTAAAAATCAGTATCTTGAAACTCTTTTATTGTATTAATAGCAAAAATTATCTTTCTTCTTGAAGCTGAACTTTGCTTGAGTCTCTAGAGCCGAGAAGTATTTATGGACATAATCATCAAACCTAAAATAGGCCTTGAGCATTTACAGTACAGAGTTGTAAGGATTATGCCTACAGAGTCTGTTTCACCATTGGAATGGGTTTACAAGCTTGGTGTCCATGAATCCTGGAGGATTGTGGAGCTCGTCTAAAATTATCTCCGTGGGGCTGCCCCAAGCCTACCAAGTTATTGTAATGTTCTTATAGGCTTTTAAAATTGAAAGTGTATTTTCTGGCAAATGAAGAATATCTAATGAAGGTTAGACAAAAGTTATTTTTTGTTATTGCCTGGCTTAACACATTCATACCGGAAGTAAGAGGTCTTTAGAGATCAGTAGATCTTTTCCCCTTATCTATGGGAGAAAACATTCCAAGACACCCAGTGGATGCCTGAAATTGCAGATAGAATCAAACCCTGTAATTTCTTTTTTCCTATCCCTACCTACCTGTGATAAATTCTAATTCAAAGACAGAGATTAACAATAATAAAGCAGAACTGTAATAAAAGGGATGCGAATGTGGTCATTCTCTCTCAAAATATCTTACTGTACTACATTTACCCTTGTTGTGATGATGTGAAAAGATAAAATGCCTGTGTGGTAAGATGAAGTGAGGTGAATGACGTACACATCGTGATGTAGTGTTAGGATTGTGTTAGGATCATTTGCTTCTGGTCAGTCAAGGGTAACTGAAACTGCTGATAAGGGGGACTATTGTACATACTTTGCTTCTTCCCTAAACCATTATGCTGCCTATTGGGAGCTCTTGCAAGGGGGGAAACAGTTACTCTAAACTTCACATAAGATTCATGAGATTCTGAAAGGAATAGAGAATTTTACTGAAGGCTATTGAGGAGGTTGCTTAATAAACTTTTGAGTTTGTGTTTTCTCCCAGTGTTTTCCAATTCTGGAAAGTACAAGCAAAGTTTCAGGCTCTAAAAGTCAGCTGATTTTCTATTTTGAAGTCAATTAATTTTCTATTTTGTTTTGACTGGTCAACATTTAGCTTTGCAATGACTAGAATTAAGAGGTCATACACATAAATTGGTTGTGAGATTAAGCAAAATTGCTCTTATTATGAAGTGTTCTCTGGCTGGCTTTTGTGGGTATTCTACCAGAAACAAGTAAAAGCAGTTATTTCTAGATTTATAGCTACAAGATTGATGTGCTTCAAAGTTGCAGTTTATAGCAGTTTACCTTCTAGTATCTTCTAGGGAATCATTGAAGGCTGGAGTAGAGTTATCTGGTATAATCAGAAGTAAGAAGATCGTACAAAATTATTTGATCTCAAGGAATTTGGCCTTCATTGCTGAAGTGCTTGGAGTTCATGACCTGGTTCAACCAATTAGGATTACGTAGGAACTAGGAGCACCTGTCTGGTTCAATCAGTAGACCATGCGACTGTTGATCCCAGGGTTGTGAGTTCAAGCCCCACATTGAGCATAAAGCTTCCTTAAAAAAAAGAAAAGAAAAAGATTATATATAAACCTCACTTATCAAATTAAGTATATCAAATTATTCCAATGTCTTTAGTAATTTGAGTTTTAAGGCAGTTACAAAATCCAAAATCTTTTGTATCCTAATTTTATATAACTCTTACATGAAGGCTCATACATTCAGTCTTTGAGAGTCCATGTCTATTTTTTTGTTTGTTTTCTTTTTTTTTAATGGTTTTGTTTTATAAGTTTTTATTTATTTTTGAAAGAGAGAAAGAGAGAGAATGAATCACAAGCTTGATTGAATGAATCACACAGGGCTTGAAACCGTGACCCTGAGATAATGACCTGAGCTGAGATCAAGACTCGGATACTTATGGGACTGAGCCACCCAGGTGCCCCAAGAGTCTGTGTCTTCTTATTTTTTTCTGTCCTTAATTATTTTGGTAACAGTCCCTAGCTATAGGAATCCGGATTGGGTGTAGATTTACCATAAGACAAAATCAGTAGAGTGTGACTTAAAACCATGTTCTCTTAAGTATATTTTGTATTTATTTTTATTTACAGTGTATTCATTGCTGTTGATGTATTGGGAGGTTTTCATTTTATTTCTGGTTATGTAATATATTCATATAATAAAGCAAATACTTAGTAATAATTGGTTGAGTGAAATCTCTTGATAGTTTCCAATTCTGCCTTCTAAAAAACATCTCAAGGGGCGCCTGGGTGGCGCAGTCGGTTAAGCGTCCGACTTCAGCCAGGTCACGATCTCGCGGTCCGTGAGTTCGAGCCCCGCGTCGGGCTCTGGGCTGACGGCTCAGAGCCTGGAGCCTGTTTCCGATTCTGTGTCTCCCTCTCTCTCTGCCCCTCCCCTGTTCATGCTCTGTCTCTCTCTGTCCCAAAAATAAATAAACGTTGAAAAAAAAAATTTTTTTTTTAAAATTAAAAAAAATAAAAAACATCTCAAGATAATAATGGCATATGTCATTTCCTATAAACATTATATTTAAACATAATTTTTGGATACGTTTCTCCTACCCTTAGCAAAATTCCTTCTACTTCGACGTAATTTTTCCATACTTCACACTTGGTGGTAGTGGGGAAGGGGGTATGAAGCCAGAGAGGGCAAGGATTTACAAAAAGGGAAGAATTCTGATGTCCAAAACAAAATGCAGCACATGGGTTCTGCTATCAATTTTGTAATTTTGTAGGGGCACCTGTCTGGCTCAGTCAGAAGAGCATGCTACCCTTGATCTCAGATTTGTGAGTTTGAGCCCCACGTTGGGTGTAGGGAATACTAAAATAAAGAAATAGGTAAACTTTTAAAAAATCTGTGATTTTATAAAGTTAAAGTGCCTGGGTTGGGCCCATTTTGGTAAATGAGATTTATAGAATGAGGACTGAATACATGAAGACAAACTACCATGAAAATATTTGATCAGGAGAATGTCATTCTGGTCGTGAAAATAAACCTGTATCTATATTTGATGGGCCTCTTATTCTGGACTCTCTGGTCTCCTTACATAATTCTTATAACTTGATTTGCCATTTGCTTTATCCTTTACTGTTAATGCTTTGCATTTTTAATGGTTTTAGTTTTTGTTTTTTCTCAGAATACTGACTTTAATCAGTATCTCTTTAAGCCTCTTGCCGCTATTATGTTTATCTGCTGTCTGCTTGAGAGAATTAGGTTGATATTACAAATACAATATTTAAAGTTCACAGAGTTGCTTGCAGATGCTGGGCTTATTGGACAATACTTTGCAAATAGTTGGTACTCAAACTGTTTTATATCTAGTCACACCTGTGATATCATGGAAACTATTGTTAGCACGATCTGACGTGTTTGTTGTTTATTGTGTTATGGGTTCTTTATCCCTGTGTTCACTCTAACTAACCCCTTCCCTAAAAGAAGGTTTTATTAAGTAGGAAGTGGTGACTTGGGATTAGTTGTTACATATGTGGCTCTTACCAGCATTTGAGCTGTTTCCTACATTCTAAATGTCGTATAGTACTGTCCGTAGATCTATTCAGTTGAAATGCTAATCATCCATAGTGGCAGTTTGTCCATCTTATGATCCTGTTTGTTCTAACTTGCATTGTAGTACGCAGCCGATGATGGACTTGTACACACAAATGACCAGGCCAGGACTCTACCCAAAGAATGGGTTTGTATTTAAGGGCCCCAGCAGTTAGACCATCCTCAGAAAAGAAGGTAAGGCGCTATGATGTGAAAGCTCAATCATAAAGGGCCAAATAGAGATCGAGAATCTGAATGTATTTTTTATGAGTCGCGTAAGAAGTTCCCCCTTTTCTTTAGTATGATGTAGGAATGACAGAGATTCTGGAAGAATTGGGAGACTGTAATTCAGTGTGTCATCCAAGGAGACAGTATCTTAGAAACATTTATGGATCGTAGTTGTATGTTATTTGGGGGTAAGGGAAAACTTGTCAATTTAGAAATTCATTTGCTAGATTTAACGTGGAATACAGTTTGGGTATGCTTTTTTGTTTTAATTTAGGTAAAAATCATAACAATCTACCATTTAAAAAAAATTTTTTTTAACATGTATTTACTTTTGAGAGAGAGACAGAACATGAGTGGGGGAGGGGCAGAGGGAGGGAGACACAGAATCAGAAGCAGGCTCCAGGCTCTGAGCTGTCAGCACAGAGCCTGATGCAGGGCTCTAACACACGAACGGTGAGATCATGACCTGAGCTGAAGTAGAACACTTAACTGACTGAGCCACCCAGGCACCGCCCCTAAAATCCATCATTATTATAAGTACACAATTCAGTGGCAGTATATTCATAACATGTGCAACCAGCACGTCTATCTAGTTCCAAAACACTTTCATCACCCCAAAAGAAAACCCCAAACCCATTAAGCAGTATCTCCCTATTTTCCTTCCCCATAGACCCTGGAAACACCATTCCTGTCTGCGTGGATTTGCCTTTAGTGCATATTTCATAAAAATGGAATCCTACAATATGTGGCCCTTTTGTGTCTGGCTTCTTTCACTTCCCAAGTTTTTGAGGTTCATCCTTGTTGGAGCCTGTATCAGTACTTCCTTTCTTTTCATTGTTGAATAACATTCCATTATATGGATAGACCGCATTTTTTATTCATTCCTCTTTTGATAGACATTTGAGTTGTTTCTGCCTTCTTGCTATTGTAAATAGTGCTGATATGAACATTTACGTACAAAGATTTGAGTACCTGTTTTTTAATTCTCTTGGGTATGTATCTAGGAGTGGAATCACAGAGTCCTATGGTAATTCTGTTGAGTGGACTTTTTTCCCATTTCATTTTTTTTAATGGTGGTAAAGTATACATAACATAAAGTATACATAACATAAAATTAACCATTTTTAAGTGTATGGTTCAGTGGCATTAAGTACAGTCACATTATTATGTAACCATCACCACCATCTATTGTCATCATCTCAAACTGACACTCCCCTCTTCCCTCACACCCTGGCAACTACCTTTCTACTTCCTGTTTCTATACATTTGACTATTCTAGGTAACTCAAAAATGGAATAACCTAATATTTGTCTTTTCATGATTAGCTTATTTCCATTAGCATAATTTTTTTTTTAATGTTTATTTTTGAGACAGAGCATGAGCAGAAGAGGGGTGGAAAGAGAGGGAGACACAGAATCCAAGGCAGGCTCCAGGCTCTGAGCTGTCAGCATAGAGCCCGACGCAAGGCTTGAACTCATCAACCACAAGATCATGACCTGAGCCGAAGTCGGACGCTCAACCGCCTGAGCCACCCATGTACCCCCATTAGCATAATGTTTTTAAGGTTCATTGTCTAAATCTAGAGTAAAGGAATCCTGATAGTTTTTGAAAATAGTTTTTTAATTGGTAACCGTTTCTTAAAGGATATTGGCTTTCATTAACTAACTTGAACTTAAATAAAAACTTCGGGGGTGGGGTGGGGCACATGGGTGGTTCAGTGGGTTAAGCGTCTAACTTCCACTCAGGTCAGATCTCATAGTTTATAAGTACGAGTCCCACATCAAGCTCTCTGCTGTCAGCACAGAGCCCACTGCAGATCCTCTGTCTCCCTCTTGCTCTGCCCCTACCCTACTTGCAAGCGTCCTCCCTCCCTCCCTCTCTCCCTCCCTCTCTCTCTCTCAAAGATAAACATTTAAAAAATACACACATACATACATACTTGGAAGGGAAAAAAAGGATACTGGGTTTCTGTGTGAGCTTGCTCTAGAGATGGCATTGTGGGGACATGGTCAGGAATTGCTGTAACTTAATTCCTTCATTTTTTGTTGTTGTTGTTGTTGTTGGATTTGGTTTCCTGGTATGCCACTTTAAAATTTTGTTACTGGGGCACCTGGGTGGCTCAGTCAGTTGAGCGTCCGACTTCGGCTCAGATCATGATCTCATGGCTCGTGAGTTCAAGCCCTGTGTCGGGCTCTGTGCTGACACCTAGGAGCCTGGAGCCTGTTTCGGATTCTGTGTCTCCCTCTCTCCCTGTCTCTCTCTCACTCTCTCTCTCTCAAGAATAAATTAAACATTAAAATAAAATAAAATTTTGTTACCATTTTCATGGCTGAGGACCCTATGGGCCTTAACTATATGAGTTCTAAATTGGAAAGTGTGGTTGCCAATAGTACAATATTGTCCTTGAGAAATGACAATTGGGGTCTTAGGCTCTCGTTCTGAAGTTGTAGAAACCCCAGTTCTGGGATGGAAGTGATGATTCTCTGCTATTTTCTGTGAGATTTCAAGGTATCTTGGGTACTAAAGAACATTGTGCCCAGATACTTTGCAGTGGGTATGGGGTATTTTCTAGTTTAGTTCACAGGAATGAGAGCACATTATTCTAGCCTTTTGATACTCTTTTTGATCCATACTTCGTCATTTGAAATGTTCTTTATTCAGCTTCTTAATGCTGTTTATGAACGTGATAAGCATATTCTTCTGTATCATAAAATGAATATATTGAATGAGAAATGACTAGAGGGGTGACTGGGTGGTTCAGTCAGTTGAGTGTCTGACTTCAGGCACTCCCAGGGTCATGATCTTGGGGTTCCTGGGTTCAAGCCCCTCGTGGGACTTTGTGCTGACAGTGGGGAGCCTGCTTCAGATCGTCTCCTTCCTTCTTTCTCTCTGCTCCTCCCCTGCTTGCACACACGCTCTCAAAAATAAATAAACATTAAAATCTTTAAAAAGAAAAAGAAGAAATGACTAGACGTGGAACTTTGTTCTTTTTTAAACATGTTACTTACTTTGAGAGCGCATGTGCGCATGCACACATACGAGACAGGGAGGAGGAGAGAGAGGGAGAGAGAGAATCCCAAGTAGTCTTATGGGCTATCAGTGCAGAGCCCCATACAGGGCTCTATCTCACCAATGGCAAGATCATGACCTGATCTGAGATCAAGAGTAGGATGCTTAACCAACTGAGCCACCCAGGCACCTCAGAGCTTTTTGTTATTATATGAGAAATGTCCTAACTTGACTATAACCATTACTCAACTCTGATTCTATCTTTTTTTTTTTTTCAACGTTTATTTATTTTTGGGATAGAGAGACAGAGCATGAACGGGGGAGGGGCAGAGAGAGAGGGAGACACAGAATCGGAAACAGGCTCCAGGCTCTGAGCCATCAGCCCAGAGCCTGACGCGGGGCTCGAACTCCCAGACCGCGAGATCGTGACCTGGCTGAAGTCGGACGCTTAACCGACTGCGCCACCCAGGCGCCCCTAACTCTGATTCTATCTTATGTTTATATATTTGAAGTCATGATAGAAATATCAGGTGCTCTGTTAAAATCCAGGTGTTTGCATTTATTATTATAAAATCAGATTGATCTACTTTTATATTGAAATTTAAAAAAAATTCACATGGAGTACTGACTGAAACACCTGGCTAAGTTATCAGTTATTTAATGATCTCAGCGATCCTGGGAGGTAAGGATCATAAAAGTATTGTGTGCTCATTGTAAAGAATTTGGAACATACAGACAGGTGCAAAGAAGTCACTAATAATTCCACCCTCCAGAAATAACCATAATGAATATTTTCTTTCAGATTCTTTTTTGTACGTCCTTATGCAATTTGGACCCCATTTATTTCCCTTTAACCTTCTCGTGTGGCTATATATTTTTTCTCATCATCTATATTAATAATCAAATTTATCATCACTAGTCATCTCTTAAACATCACTAGAATGCCTTATGCTCTGTAAGCAATTTTATATCTCCAGTGCCATTTAAGTCTCATTGCAGCACTGTGAGGCATCAGGGCAGGTACCCATGGCTCCATGTGACAGATGAGGAAATGAAACCCAGAGAGGCTGGGTAACTTTCTGAGTCCTACAGTTAATGACCAAGCTGACTAAAGATACATCACCTTGAGTTTCAGTCTTGGTGCTCTTTTCTACTAAGCAAATAAGAGCCTGGCAGAGTAAGTACTTATAGTGGGATGGATGGTGGCCCCAAATAAATGTCCGCATCCTAATCCCTGGAACCTGTGACTATTACCTTATCTGGCAAAAAAAAAAAAAAAAAGTAAGGATCTTGAGGGGAGTTTATCCTGGATTATGTGGGTGGGCCCTTAATGCAATTATAAAAGAAGCAGAAATAGGGGCACCTGGGCAGCACAGTCAGTGGAGCACAGGACTCTTGATCTCAGGGTCATGAGTTCAAGCTTTCACACTGGGTATGGAGCCTACTTAAAAAAAAAAGGGCAGTGGGGAGGAGACCAGATGGACACAGGAGAAGAGGAGGCAATATGACCATGGAGGCAGAGATTTAAATAATACAGACATAAGCCAGGGATCACCTGCAACCATTGAAAGGTGGAGAAGGCAAAGAATTGTTCCCTAGGGCCTCTGGAGGATGTACATCCTGGCTGACACCTTGATTTCTGGCCGCCAGATATGTGAGAGAAGTTTCTGTTTTAAGTCATCAAATTACATTATTTTTTACAGCAATGACAGGAAACTAGCAACAGTACTTGAAAAATTTATTGAAAGCATGATGCCATTACTGGTTATGGAGTCAGATAAAGGTAGCCAAAGCCCATGATAAGGTCTGATAAAGAAGTTTCAGTATTCTGCCTTCTTGTATAGCCAACATTTGTCAGCTAACCCAAGAATTAATCTAGGTATGCCTCTTTTTTTATCATAAAAGATCCCCAACGACTGCTCACAAGCTGTTGAAGATGCCCTCTTGGGAAGGAGGTTTGATGGCTGTCTGGAAAAAAATGCCTCCTCAAAAGGCCAGAGTTCTTGTTTGTATCCCCAACTCCCTCACCATAAGCTCCAAGTGTAACTCTCCTAGTGTGTTGGGGAGGGGGGGGGGCAGGACCAGCTCATAAATTTGTCAACAAATGCTTGGCTATAAACATATTTTGCATACATATGGAGAGACAGTTCTTCAGAGGTAACATTTTCCTATTCTGTAAAATGCACATAACATCACTTCTTCATATGTGACTTAACTTTTCTAGGTAAGAATCAGGTGGGTTAATGAGCGTAAGCAAGTTTTACAAACTATAAAGTTATGCATATAGACAAATAACTACTTTATTGCTATGATTACAATAATCAATACAGAAGCAATGTTGATGACTATTATCTATGCTCCAGACATTGTTCAGATTTCACCAATTTCTCCATTAATGTTCTTTTTCATTTCCATGATCTAGTTCCATGATCCAATCTATGAATCCATGTTGCAGTTACTTGGCCTGTCTCCTTAGTATCCTCTAGTCCATGTTAGTTTCTCAGTCTTTGCTTATTTTTCATGACCTTGACAATTTTCAGGTATTCTGCTTTTGAGGTATTTTGTGGGCTATCCTTGATTTTGAATTTGTTAGATGCTTTTTTGGCAATTATACTGGGGTAATGAGTATTGGGAAAGAATAATACCATGGAGGTGAAGTGCACATCCTATCACATAATATCTGGGATGCTATTACCTACATAACATTACTGGCAGTGTAATCTTGATCATTTGCTGAATGTCTTAGTTCATTCTGGCTGCCGTAACACAATTCCATGGACTGGGTGTTTTATAAATAACAAACCTCTAATTTCTCACAGTTCTAGAGGCAGGGAGGTCCAAGATGAAGTGTTAACATTTTCCTTTGCTTTTTTGTGAGAACTTTTGTCTATACTGGGTATTTTTGGAAGTTCTTGTGATGTGTTAAGCCTGGTATTTTCACAACAGCTAGGTTTTAAGGAAAAACAAAAGAATACCCAACAATCAAACAAAAACCATGCAGCTTTCATTTGGAGAGTATCTTTTATACCTGGCCTCTTAAGTATATAGTTTAGGTTACTTTGTAGTTCGAAAATTATCTGTCTTGCACTATCAACAATAGCCAAATTATGGAAAGAGCTCAAATGTCCATCGACTGATGAATGGATAAAAAAGATGAGTTGTGTGTGTGTGTGTGTGTGTGTGTGTGTGTGTGTGTGTGTGTGTGTGTACTGGAATATTACTCGGTGATCAAAAAGAATGAAATCTGGCCATTTGCAACAACACAGATGGAACTAGAGTGTATTATGCTAAGCAAAATAAGTCAGAGAACAACAAACATGATTTCACTCCTATGATGAATTTAAGATACAAACAGATGAACATAAAGGAAAGGAAGCAAAAATAATATAAAAACAGGGAGATAAACCATAAAAGACTCAAATACAGAGAACAAACTGAGAGTTGCTGGCGGGGTGGGAGGTGGGGGATGGACTAAATGGGTGATGGGCATTAAGGAGGATTTGAGATGGGATGAGCACTGGGTGTTATATGTAACTAATGAATCACTAAATTCTATTTCTGAAATTATTATTACACTATATGTTAACTAACTGGGATTTAAATTTTTTAAAAATGATATGTCTTTTGTATTATATAATTATTTGTTTGGACCAATATAGTGACTAATATTTTAGTTTCTGGCCAAAATATTCAAGATGTTTCTTGGATAAATGAGATTTTTTAAATGAAACAAGATTTTACTTTATTTCTCTTTCAGCTAGTATTTATAATAGTGGGCAGCAACAGCTACCTAAATGCCGATTAGTGATTTAAGTGACAAAAAGGCTATCAAAACATTTTTCTTTGATTAAAGAATCTGAGTTATGGGTTTTATTTTACCTATTATATAAGGAAAAAGAAACTATTTCTTTGTCCTAACAAAGAAATCTCACAAATGACTTAATTTTTTTAGAAAAGAGATGTCAAAATTACTACAAGGAAATAAAATATTACAACTAATCAGAATTGCAGGGTTTTTAAGGGGTTTAGCTTCATTTCATAAGACGTAACCCCAGTTGGTGAAATCCAGTTTTCTTAAATGATTTCTTTGTACATGGTACTTTCAATGTCCGTGTACAAAAAAACATTTTTTAACACAGATCTTACTGGAAAGAGATTTGTGAATATTTGCAGTTGTAACTTCAAAATTGTCTTTGCATAATAGTTTCTTTATACTTTTACTCTTTTCTGCAGCTAAGGGAAAATAGGAAACATTGGTTGTTTTTTGTTTGTTTTGGGGGTTTTTGTTGTTTTGAGGGGGAGTTGAAGGTTTTGTGGGGTTTGTCTTTTGTTAACAGCTTGAAGTCTAAAGTTTGATTACTAAACACTAAAATTCCATTGGATACTACTGGGATTAAAAAGCAAGGGGCACCTGGGTGGCTTAGTCAGTTGAGCGTCCGACTTCCACTCAGGTCATGATGTCACGGTTTGTTAGTTCGAGCCCCAAATCAGGCTCTGTGCTGACAGCTCAGGGCCTGGAGCCTGCTTCGGATTCTGCGTCCCCCTCTCTCTCTGCCCCTCCCCTGCTCATGTTCTGTCTCTCAAAAGTGAATAAACACTAAAAAAAAAAAGGCAGGCTTCAGAGGTGAGTGGGTCGCTCAGTCAAGCATCTGACTTCAGCTCAGGGACTTCAAGATCCATATCAGGCTCCACACTGAGGGTGTAGAGCCTGTTTGGGATTCTCTCTCTGCCCCTTCCATATGCACGTGCACTCTTTCTTGCTTTTCTCTCTCAAAATAAGCTGAAAAAAAAAACAGGCTTGAGAAAGCTAAACTTTTCATTTTTTTCAGACTTTTCTACGTTTTCACAGAATATGAAGGTATAGTTTTCAGCATATACATTGGTTCCTTATTAGAATGATAATATGAGCTGGGAATGGGAAAGGTTTTATTTATTGACTCTGATAACAGGCCCATGGTTGACTGACTTGACTGGATCCAAGGGCTTGCTCTTTCCAAACTGTCTCTGTAGGGTACCTCCAGCAACTCTTGGCTTACATCCTTCCATCTTAAATCCAGAGGCAGGCCAGGAATTGAGGTTATTTGGCCTGGCTTAGGTCCATTTCAGAAAGCACTGTGGCCAGGAACATGCAGGGCTCTGATTGGCCATGTCTGTGTCACTTGTTGGGCTCAGTTGTAAAGTTGCTTCATTATGGGTTTAAGATTAGGTTATGGGACAGTTATTTAAGGACAATTCAGATGCTATTGCCAAAAGAAGAATATAGTAGATCTTGGACAATTGTGTTGGTAGATCATTGATAGAGATTTTATTTGTACTTCGTAACCAAGGGGAAACTTGCGTGTCCTGTGTTTTACACTAAGTACTAAATTACAGTCACTTTGTAAACCACATTTTAAGAATGATTTCTAACAAGTATTTCCGTTTTATAAATACCTGATTCTAAATTTGTATCAATTTTAGAGTCTATTATTAAAGCAAATCTAACCTTGACCATGATTTCAAACTGGCCATATGAACAGATCTGAACTCTGAAGAACCATTTTTATGTCTACCTGCAGTCCAGTTTCTCATCTACTTGTGAAAGCATGCACAATGCCAAAAGTTTTCACTTTAAAGTTTTTGTGTGGTGGGGTACCTGGGTGGCTTGGTCAGTAGGGCAACCAACTCTTGATTTCACTCAGGTCATGATCTTGCAGCTCGTGAATTCGAGTCCCGCGTCGGGCTCTGTGCTGATGGTGCACAGCCTGCTTTGTTTTCCCTCTCTCCGCCTCTCTCTCTCTCTCACACAATGAATGAATGTATGTATGTATGTATGTATGTGTTTTTGTGTGGTGTATAAGTGAAATAGCATAACGGAACCAATTTGTGTTCAAATTCTGCACCTGCCGATGACTACATTAATTGCGCTGTGCCTCTGTTTCTCCATCTGTATGATGGGAATAGCATGGTAATCTTTATAGGATGGTTGTGCAGATGAATGAATTCACATAAAGGTTGTCTATCAACTGTTCACTGAAAGAGTTGATGTTTCCTATAATGTCATGCCTCATTGCTTCTTATTGACTCAAATATTTTTGTTTCATATATGAAATTTCTTATACTAGACTTTAATTTTCAAAAATTGTCTTAATGGTTTTAATAATGGCATCAAGCCTCTTAATATCAGAAGAATTGCTATGATGGGGTGCCTGAGTGGCTCAGTCAGTTGAGCTCTTGATTTCAGCTCAGGGTGTGATCCCAGGGTCATGGGATCGAGCCCCATGTCAGGCTCTGTGCTGAGCATAGAGTCTTCTTGTGGTTTCTCTCTCTCTCCCTGTGTCCCTCTCCCCAGCTTGCATGTGTGCACGCACACTCTCTCTCTCTCTCTCTCTTCCAAATAAAAATTAAAAACACAACAAAACAAAAAAACGCTGTTGTAACTTGAGGACCCAGACTGAGGAATGTCTGTATGTATAGACATTGTGAAATAGTCACTCCACAAAGGAGCTGAGTAAAGTATGGAGGTGCAAACATACACATCATCAACAAATGGTAACACAAGGGAGGGAGCTGTGGGAATGCCAGTTACCACGTAAATTTCATCTGCCAACACTGCTCCTTGAGAACTTGCTGTAGAAACCCCAACTATGTGTAAAATAACGGCTTCGGATTCTGTGTCTCCCTTTCTCTCTGCCCCTCCTCTGCTCATGCTCGGTCTCTATCTCAAAAATAAATAAAACATTAAAAAGAAAAAAAGAATCCCAACTATGTGTAAAATAAAATTGTGGCCCCCCTCCCGGCTTTTGTGGGGGGGGGCGCCTTTTGTAATTCGAAATCGTTTTATTATAGCTGCCAATAATTGAAAATTTAGAGACTGTAATATTTCCTTTTATTGTCTTGTGTTGTTTTTTTCAGTGTTTGAAAGATGTATGGTGATCCCGAAACCGTCAGATATATCAACTTCTAGCAACTTCAGGGGAAGTTTGTCTACACTCAGGCTGCAGTATTTTCAGCAAACGTGATTGGACAGTGGGCCTGTGCCCTATCTTTTGGTAGAGAAAAAAATTTGAGCCAATGAAGCCAAATCCTTCTAGCAAGCAGCATGCCTGGCTCCTTGCTGATTGCAAATAGGCATTTAAAATGTGAATTGGAAATTGAGTGACTCTAATACTTCCAGCTAACGTGGCATCATAGGTGTTTCCTAAGTTTTAAGTCTTGGACAAAAAATACTAGTGTCTACCGTCTCCATCAGGAACTCTGTTGTGGAAGCTTCATTTGTGTGTTTCCATTTTTCTATCTCCATCTCCCTATCTTCTGCACGAGTGTGCCCTCTTACTAAGTAATTCAAGAATAAGATCTTGGAATACTTGAGTCACAAACTGAAGAAATAAAACTATTCTCCCACTATCTTGGCCATCATGGTGTCTTATAGTTAAAAACGAATGAAAATGATTTTTAAAACACCTTGGGATAAATTAGAAGATATTGTACACCCACTGCAAAACATACATGGCTTAAAAGTTGCATCTTTTTTCTCAGCAGGTACCAGTTGTAAATAATGAACTAGGGGCCAAAATGCAAAACCAAAAATGAAGCAGCTATGTGTAGCTAGTAATTTCTAGTTTAAACTGTAACTGAACATTGTGGCTTCAAATGTATTATTTTATATTGTACTTTTCCCATTACTGATGGTTTGGACTTTAATAAGAGATATTCCATAGTTTTTAATATCGCAAAATGAGAATATTTGAACAGTGTATTCTAGAAAGCAATATACTAACTGAAGTGAATGCTTGTATATATTAAGATATAGCCTTAAACCTTTCTCTCTAATGCCTTAACTGTCAAATAATTAAAACTTTTAAAAGCATAGGATTAGAGTCAGCATGCTGGGCTGAGAAGTAAACACTGAAGCGGTTAGAGCAGTTACTGATGCTGTCAGCGTTTAGCACTATGTGTTTAGCTGTGTGTATGCTACAAAAGTGCAATATTAGACACTAGCTAGCTAGTACTGCTGCCTCATGGAACTCCAAAGAGGAAAACAGGATTTGATTAAGTAAGTGCACATGTGTCTTTAAGTTCCTCCTATTGTCCTTGGCTTGGATGCAATGCCATGCAGATTTATGTGGCTGCTATTTTTTATTTACTTTGCATTACTTTAATTAACACCTTGAATGGAGAGCCAAACCTTCCCTCTTCACTTGACCAGCAATGGCCCTTTAACTGCAGTAGGAAAAAAGAAAAAACAAAAAACCTTTTTGTGTGAAAACTGGTGACAACTGGCACTTAGGATCAGAAAAAGAGTTGTTTATACTTGATGCCTTAAGATGCTGTCTGCCCAAAGCTCTGAAAGCCTTAAAGATAGTAATACTTAACTACAATACTACTGAGAGTTTTCATAGAATTGTTACATTTGATAATAAAACATGCCTGTTTAATCTCAAAGTGTGTATTCTTTTTTATTACTGAAACGGTTAGGGTCATGGAAAGGGTGTGGGTAAGCCATCTTTTCCTGAGGTGGTAAGGTTTTTCCCTAAGTTTGCTATAAGGATTTGCTTGCACTCTCTCTCTCTAAATAAATAAACTTAAAAAAAAAATGTTTAGGGGCACCTGGATGGCTCAGGAGGTTAAGCCTCCGACTTTGGCTCAGGTGTCATGATCTCACAGTTAGTGAGTTCAAGCCCTGTGTCATGCACTGTGCTGACCACTTAGAGCCTGGAGCCCGCTCCGGATTCTGTCTCCCTCTCTCTCTCTGCCCCTCCCCCACTCACACTCTCACTTTCTCTCTCTCTCTCCTTCAAAAATAAACGTTAAAATTTTTTTTAACGTTTATTTTGAGAGCATGTGTGTGCACACGTGAGTGCAGGGGAGGGGAAGAGAGAATCTCAAGCAGGATCCTTGCTATCGGCGCAGAGCCCATCTCGGGGCTCCATTTCATAAGAATCGTGAGATCATGACCTGGGCCGAAATTGGAGACTCTTACTCAATTGACTGAGCCACCGGGGCACCCCTTCAAATCAAATTCTATCCATTCTTCAAGTCTTTCCTGAGTGGTGCTACTTCAGAGCTGTATATATTGTCAGTATCACTTGACATATATAATCTTGTTAACAGAGCACAAGTGTGTCAGTTCTGAATTTAGGTTATAACCTCGTGGACAGGAAGTATGCCTCTATTTCCCTCTGTTTAGCACATTTCTATTCACTCAATTAGCCCTTATTAAGCATTCACCGAATGAAGTTTAGTTCACCTGGGAAAGTCCCAGTCCTTGCCAATATCATTTACAAAAATGGAGCTGTTGCTTTCAGGTTCGTACTTCACCTTTGGGTGTGTCTGGCATCATCTGTAAGGAGGTGGTAGAGTTCTCTAGACAAGCTGAGCTTCTGACCCATGTTCATGATCTCTGGCAGGCATTTGACATTGCCCAGTCTATTCCCTGCCTTCAAAAACAAAGTTGCCTGTGCTGAACTCATTTGTCTGTTTACCTCCTTGAAGTTGTCCCACGTGTAGCTGCTGTTCGCATGGCAGGAAAGAAGAATAGGACGTCGAACTGAGTAAGGGAAGGAAGACAAGATGAGGGCAAAGAGGACCAGAATATATAAAATACCTTAAAGGTTCATCTTTTAGGATCATAGTTGATTACACAATTTCTCTTCCTTTCCCTGCTTTCCCCAGCAGTGGTTGGAAGGGGTGGGTAACCTGCAAAAGTAGGATGATGAACACTTTGTACCCTTTAGCCAGCTTCAACAATTATGAACTCCAGGCCCATCTTGCTTTATATCTCTTTCCTTTTTTCCCCCGTTGTATTATTTTGAAACAAATGTTTTGGGTCAAGTTTAAAATGTATCTCTGGGGATGCCTGTGTGGCTCAGTCAATTAAGCATCCGACTTCGGTTCAGGTCATGATCTCACAGCTCGTGAGTTCGAGCTCCCTGTCCGTCTCTGTGCTGACAGCTCGGAGCCTGGAGCCTGCTCCGGCCTGCTCCCTCTCTCACTCTGCCCCTTCCCCACTCGCACTTTGTCTCTCTCTCAAAAACAAACATTAAATATTTTTTTTTTAATTGAGCCACTGTAGGAGGTGCTGTTCTTGATGAAAAGAGTAGAAGACTGGAACTGAACTGAAGACATCTGTTTATGGATGTCTTTGGTTCAAGGTTGGATCTAATCTATGATCTATTCATGTTATAGTCTATGTGCTAATACAAGGAAACAGACTAGGCAGGAGATGATCTACACTCAAGACCAGAAGGCCACCAGGATGAAATTCGCAAGTAAGACCACTAAATGGGTGCCACAGGGAGAAAACCGTTTTTTTTTTTCATTTTTACTGCTTCCTTTGTATTGAGCGAATTCGTGAAAGCCAAGATCCCAAGGCATGAACCTAAGGAAAAAAGGTTCAGAAGCAAACTACTTGACTTGCCCAAGCTTAGACCTGACTTTTGTCTTTATTTCAATGTGGTTCAGCACAATTCCATTATGTGGAATGTGGAGGGATATTTAAAGCCAAAAACCAAGCTAGGACTCATTATATTGGAAGAGTATACCATAAACTACAACAAAACAATCACTGAGAACACATTTTGTTAATGATAATAAGCATTATATTGGTTAAATGAATCTTCACAATAATCTATTATAGTAGGTACAACTATTATTAATAGACTAGGAAATTGAAGCATAGGTCAAGTAAAAAAACTTCATGGATGCACAGAAAGTAAAGGAAGGGATCTGGAAAATAAAGTGAGATTTGGAGACTGGTTGATAGGGTTACTACTCCCATAGTTTCTCCTGTATCCACTTTGGCTCTTTTTCCTAGCACTGCACAAACACAGTTCATTGTTTACAGTGTCACAAAGTAGGGCTTCGTAATGTTCCTTTGGTCCACCTTTTTACCCCCTTTGGTCTGCCTTTTTATTTTATTGCCAGCAATGCATTAATTCAGCAGCTGAATTCGTAGCTGCCTATTGTTGCTGTTCTAAAAGTGAATGTAAATGGAAACAAAGCTGCTGGTTGCACACTTGAGTTTGAGCCAGTGTTTTATAACTGAAACCTGTATGATAGTAGAATTAAAAACCGAGGCACCTGGGAGGCCTAGTCAGTTGAGCACCTGACTGTGGCTCAGATCATGATCTCACAGTTTATGAGTTTGAACCCCACATGGGACTTGCTACTGTCAGAGCGGAGCCCACTTTGGATACTTTACCCCTTCTTTCTCTGCCCCTGTCCTGCTCACACACTCTCTCTCTCTCTCAAAAATAAACAAACATAAAAAATAAAAAGAATTAAGGGGCACCTGGGTGGCTCAGTCAGGTAAGTGTCCTACTCTTGGTTTTGGCTCAGGTCATGATCTCGCGGTTTGTGAGTTCGAGCCCCGCATCCAGCTCTGCGCTGGCAGTGCAGAGCCTGCTTGAGATTCTCTCTCCCTCTCTCCCTCTCTCCCTGCCCTTTCCCCATTCATGCTTTCTCTTACTCAAAAATAAATAAGCATTAAAAAAAAAAAAAGAATTAAACACCAGAAAGAGCACATTAAAAAAAAATCAATGTAGTGGCGTCTGAGTTGCTCAGTCGGTTGAGTGTCCAACTCTTGATGTCAGCGCAGGTCAGATCCCAGGGTTGGGATTGAGCCCTGCATTGGGCTCCTTGCTGAGCATGGAGCTTGCTTGAGATTTCCCTCTCTCTCTCTCTTTCTCTCTCTCTCTCTCTCTCTCTCTTCCTTCTGCCCTCCCTCCCCTCCTCACATGTCCTCCCCTCTCTAAAATAAAAACAGGGGCGCCTGCGTGGCTCAGTCGGTTAAGCATCTGACTTTGGCTCAGGTCATGATCTCGCAGTCCGTGAGTTCGAGCCCCGCGTCTGGCTCTGTGCCGACAGCTCAGAGCCTGGAGCCTGTTTCAGATTCTGTGTCTCCCTCTCTTTCTGACCCTCCCCCTGTTCATGCTCTGTCTCTCTCTGTCTCAAAAATAAACATTAAAAAAAATTTTTTTTAAGTAAAAAACAAAAAATTTTTTAAAAATTAAAAAACAACAATGTAGGAGTTCCTGGCTGGCTCAGTCAGTGGAGCATGCAACTCTTGATTTCAGAGTTGTGAGTTTGAGCGCCACGTTGGGTGTGGAGGAGACTACTTAAATAATCTTTAAAAAATATGAATTGCTTCTCGGCCTTTTGGCTAAGATCGAATGTAGTATCTGTTTTTATCAGTTTAACATCTGGCATGTCCTATATCAGAGGACCATATATTAAATGGGTTTTTGGAGATGGAATAAGAGTTTGCTCCGTCCACTCCCCCCATCGACTTGCTACTGCAGTACTTCCAGGAACGGTGCACCCCCTCAGGGACAACAGTAGGGAAAAAAAAAGAAAATCAATGTGAAATTCTTGGCTTGCTCTGCTTCTGGCCTCCCTTGTGATTCATCCTTCCCTACCTGGAGGTGTTTTTCATGTTTCCTTCCTCAGCTACCTTTTCCATCCATTCATTCTCTGAGCAAACTCATTTTCTTCCACACACACAGGTGTGCCACAGACTTCTATACTCAACACTATAATGGACATTTCCATTTGGACATCTCCCTGGCAATTCAAATTCAACATGCTTAAAATAGAACTTATCTATGACCAAAAACCTGCTTGTACTCTTGCATTCTGGTTATACTCCTTGTATTCTTTTTACTTCAGGAAGCCGTGCAGCGTACCACCAAATGTTAAAGTTAAGAAAGTCATTCTTGGGGTGCCTGGGTGGCTCAATCGGGTAAGCGTCCTACTTCGGCTCAGGTCATGATCTCGCGGCCCGTGAGTTCGAGCCCCGCGTCGGGCTCTGTGCTGACAGCTCAGAGCCTGGCGCCTGTTTCAGATTCTGTGTCTCCCTCTCTCTGACCCTCCCCCGTTCATGCTCTGTCTCTCTCTGTCTCAAAAATAAATAAACATTAAAAAAAAAAAGTCATTCTTTAACTTCCTCTTTCACGTGTTTTTGCCTCAATACTGGAGTCCTTGCATCAAATTCTGCTTTCCTCTCTTGGCAGAATGTTAAAAAAAAAAACAAAAAACAAAAAAACACCACCTTTTAAATTAATCCAGATCTGGGGCACCTGCATGGCTCAGTCAGTTAAGTGTTCAACTTCAGCTCAGGTCATGATCTCTCTTTGTGAGTTCGAGCCCCGCATCGGGCTCTGTGCTGACAGCTCAGAGCCTGGAGCCTGCTTCACATTCTGGTGTCCCTCTATCTCTGCCCCTCCCCCTCTCATGCTCTATCTCTCAAAAATAAACATTAAAAATAAATAAACACAGATCTGATTACATGTTCCTTAGAAAAGCACTTATTGAGGTATGATTGAGATACAAGAGCTGTACATATTTAATGTACACAACTTGGATGAGTTTGGAATTAAGTACACACTCACCACGACTGATGTCACAAACATCCGTTGCCTCCAACACGTTCCTCCTGGCATCTTTATTTTTTGTATGTGTGTGATAACACACAATGATTATATATTCCTAAAATCTTTTTTTAATAAATAATTTTTTAAGTTTATTTATTTATTTTAAGAGAGAGAGAGAGCATGAGCAGGGGAGCAGCAGAGACAGAGGGAAAGAGAGAAAATTACAAGCAGGCTCCACACTGACAGTGTGGAGCCCAACACGGGGCTCGAACTCGCAAACCATGAGACCATGACCTGAGCCAAAACCCAGAGTCTTTAACCAAGAAAAAACCAACCGAGCCATCCAGGTGCCCCGTTAAAATCTTTTGATTACATGTTCCCATTTGCTATTGGAAAAAATCGACACATGTATGACTGCATGGTATTGCATGGATGCCTCCTGCTACTTCTTGAGCCTTTTTTTTTCAGGGCACTCTTCCCCTCGTGTGCTACATTTTGTTGTTTCTTCTAGCTTTTTGTGGGTTTTGTCTGAAATACCCTTTTTCCCCCCTCTGTTATTCCTCTTTTCACTAACTGCTACTCAGAAATATTTTTCTCAGGGAGGTCTTTTCTGATTCACTGAGATCAACTGCCTAAATTGTAACTTTCATCGAGGCAGTGTGTATCTTCCCAGTGTATCGTTAGTGACTAGCCAGTTTTGAAATATGTACACAATAACTGTTGACTGAAAAAGTTTATGTTCATTCCTAAAGAGGAAAACTAATGTGATTCTTTTTTAAAAAAAGTAATTCTATACAGTTTTAAGAATTTTTATAAATTGAAGTGTTGCTAAACAGCGGCACCTGGTGGCTCAGTCAAGTAAGCATCTGACTTCGGCTCAGGTCCCACAGTTTGTGGGTTCGAGTACTGCGTCAGGCTCTCTGCTGTCAGCATGGAGCCTGCTTTGGATCCTCTGTCTCCCCTCTCTCTGCCCGTCCCCTGTTCACACACACACACACACACACACACACACACACTCTCTCTCTCTCTCTCTCTCTCTCTCAAAAATAAGTAAACATTAAAAAAAATAAAATGTTGCAAAACAGTAAAAATTGTTTTTGTTTAGCACCATTAAAAATGTTTAAATGTCAGTATTAATGCAGTTATTAATGGTACGCTTTTTATTTTGAAGTAAAAATTCAGAGAGTCACTTTGTACATTGTACACATCCAAAGTATACATCCAAAGTACACATCCAAAGTGACAGTTTTGTTTAAAATTTACCTAAACATGACGTTTTCGGCTGCTTCTGCCATCTACTGGACATATAGTGCTACTGGATCTTCAGAGTCCTATTCTCAGCCAGAGTGTTTATTCAGGATTCCAATAGGATTTTAAAAATATATTTGTATTTAAATCATGTCATAATTGATTTCTTCACGGTACTTAAAAATATAGGGTCACCTCGGTGGCTCAGTTGGTTAAGCGTCCGACTTCGGCTCAGATCATGATCTCACGGTTCTGGTGAGTTCAATGAGCCCCGCATCGGGCTCTGTGCTGACAGCTCAGAGCCTGGAGCCTACTTCGGATTCTATGTCTCCCTCTCTCTTTGCCCCTCCCCCACTCATGCTCTGTCTCTGTCTCTCTCACTCCAAAATAAGCAAACATTTAACAAATAAATAAATAAATGTTTTGGCAATTTCTCTATTACACATGAATTGTTATGTTGCTAAGTCATAATTTTGAAGAGAAGCAGTTTCCCCCACAAAATCATTGTGCTCTTTTCGATTTAAGATACGTATAATTTGGAAGTGTGATTAGTGCCCAGCAGAGCAGGTCTTGAGATGCCTGGTAAATCATCTGCACTGGCTGTTTGAGAAGTAGTTCAGTGGTAGCTCCAGGACTGGACTAGGCCCATTCAGGTCTGGCCTGAGCCAGGATGGCAAAACAGCAGAGCAACTTCATGTGCTGGGGCTTTAGAAATGACAGATTTTTTTTTTTTTCTGAATTAGTTCAATTGAGGTACTCAGAGTCCACCTGCTATCTAACTGCCTTCCCTCTATCATAAGAAAGAATTTAATCTGTTAATTACACGTTCCCAGAGGCCTGAAAGTAGTCAATGCTAGATGGCTTCAAATGGGGCCGTCTCAATCCGTGTAAATAGGGCTACTGGAATTAGTGGAAACAAACAAAACACCAAGTCAAACTGAATAAAAAAAAAATCAGATAATTAAATGGGAATTTCAAATAGATAGATAATTTTTATTAAATATGGCCCAAATAATACATGAGACATAGTTATACAAAAGTGTTCTGCATTTTATCTGGCACCTTTAATATATAATTCAATTCAATTTCACAAATATTTAGAGAGCATACTATCTGAAAGAAAAGAGGAATGGATCTTGGTACAAAGTCAGCAAACTGTGTCTACTAAAACAGAAGTTTGCTGGGAAAATCTCAGTAATAGACCACTAAATGCCAATAATGTTTTGCTTTAATTTAGGAGTATTCTTTCATATGACCAATGTGGTCAAAAATCTCTTTCTAGAGGAGTTTTAACACTAGAAAAAAACTGAAGTTTAGAAAATGTCCTAAGATATCTAGTTAAAAAATATTTACTTACTTTGGAACACCTGGGAGGCTCAGTCAGTTAGGCAGCCAGCTGTTGGTTCCAGCTCAGGCCATGATCTCATGGTTTGTGAGTTGGAGCTCCACATAGGGTTCTGCGCTGACAGTGCAATGCTTGCTTGGGATTCTCTCTCCCTCTGCCCCTCCCCTACTTATTCCCTCTCTCTCTCTCTCTCAAAATAAATAAAGTTTAAAAAATATCTATCTATTTACTTATTTTATTTTCGGGAGAGCAAGAGTATGCACATGAGTGTGGGAGAGGGGCAGAGGGAAAGAGAGAATCCCAAGCAGGTTCTGTGGTCAGCACAGGGCCTGATGTAGGGCTCAACACAGGACTCGACACAGGGCTCAATCCCACAACCCTGAGATCATGAACTGTGCTGAAATTGAAAGTCGGATGCTGAACCTACTGAGCCACCCAGGTGCCACAAAAAATATTTAAATGTAATATAGATTGTTTAATGTATCCCCCTTGGGAGGACTATAGCGTTCACAGTTTGACTCTGTTGGTTTGTATGATTGTAGCCCCTCCTGATCAGTGGAAGAGGAAGACAGCAAATCCTTACAATGAGTGACAAAAGAGAAAATGTATTCAGGAGGCGTGGAAGCACAGCTTCAAACAATGAGGAATAAGTGAGGCCTCTGTGAGAAACAAGTGAGGAGCAACTGAGAGTGTAACCCTGATTCCCTTTTAAAAAAAAACTTTTTTTAATGTTTATTTTTGAGAGACAGAGAGAGAGAGAGAGAGAGAGAGAGAAAGAGAGAGAGAGAGACAGGGCACAAACAAGGGAGCAGCACAGAAAGAGGGAGACACAGAATCCGAAGCAGGCTCCAGGCTCTGAGCTGTCAGCACAGAGCCCGATGCGGGGCTTGAACTCATGAACTGCAAGATCATGACCTGAACCGAAGTCAGATGCTTAACCAACTGAGCCACGCAGGCACCCAACCCTGAGTCCCTTTTAATGAAGAGGTACAGGGGGTAAAATTTCACACTAATCCAAAATCACAATCAGAACTAGTGAACAAAACAGCTTCAAATCAAGGGATAGTTCTCATGGATAGTGTAGAATACACAATTTATGTTGGTCTTCTAAGTCACACCCTCAGCTAATACTTGCTATTATCAACAACTTTTAAGTCAATTCCCAAAATATTTGTCTACAAAGTGTTTTCAAAGAGTTGAAAGTATGGGGATCAAACATGACCAAAATACAAGCCAGAATATAACTGTGGTCAGGGTGCTACATGTTTCAAAAATGAATTGATCCCATTTGGTTAAGAGGTCACAAAGGAGACGGTGTTTCAGAATAATATAAACATGTTGTTAACCAATGTGCAGTTGAGACTTTATTATATAATAAAAACAAAATTCCATATCTTTAGGAGAGGAACAGCTGAACTTACACAAGGATTTTCTATTTCTGTTCTGTTCCTAATAATAAGATGAAGCATTTGACAGAAGAATGTTGATGAAATAGACTTTGCCTATATCTGATATCAAGTAGCTAAGTCCTCAGGGGCTTTTTTTTTTTAAGTTCATTTATTTTGAAAGAGAGGGAGAGAGTGTGCTCATGAGCAGGGGAGGGGCAGAGAGACAGAGGAGGGGTGGGGGGGG
>NW_024412417.1:6902741-6936484 GCF_014898765.1 Herpailurus yagouaroundi
TGGCCTACTACACCGAAGCGCCACCCAGAGCGTTTTACCGCTGCCTGAAATCACCCGGCACGCAGGTACCGAGAGGAGTTCGGAGCCCTGGCTTCCAGATGGCCTCCAGTCCATCTCGGGGGCCTCAGCTTCCTCTCTGTAAAATGGGGCGCGGATGGGGTTCGGATCTGGAAGATGTGGCCGACGCTACTCTCCGACTGAGTCGGAAGACAAAAGCCTCGGCCAGCCCCCTGCGCTCCCACCTTTCGGAAGGGGCGGGCGAAGGGAGGGGCTTCGGCAAACGGCTGGAGCGGGCCCGGAGCGAGGGCTGTAGGCGGTGCCACCCGCGGCGACTCCCCTTCCTGCCCGCGCAGGCCCAGGCACGCCCGCAAAACGCTCCGGCTGCCCTTCGCTCCCGGCTCTCTGGTTCCCGGGCCACCTGGGGGGACGCGGTTGGCGGCGACACCGGAGGGGGGCGGGTCAGGAAGTGGGGGCGCGGCGGCCGGGAGCTGTCCTGGGGCTGCCGAGGGGCTCGGCGACGCTGAGGACCGGCGACTCCGGGCCGCGCGGGAGCCTGAGGGGCGCCGGGACCTCCGCGGAGACGATGGCGGAGGAAGAAGGTGACGGCCCCGGGGTCCAGCGCGCCAACTGTCGCTCGTGGTCGCGGGAAAGAGGGGCGGGGGCGCGAGGGGCCCAGAGGCCTGGGCTGCGGGCGGTCAGCGGCCGCGGCCGCGCGGGTTGGGGGGCGGAAAGAAGCGGGGCGGCGGCGGCGCGGGGACATTTAGGAGCGGAGTGAGTGGCCTGAAGTTTTGTCCGCCTCAGTGGGAAGCAAAGGTGGAGCTTAAAGTTGGGAATCGGGCTGGTAGAGAAAAAGCTGCGGGTGGGAGGAGTGCTTGAGAGGGGAGGCCACTAGCAGATAATTAATGGGGTGGGGAGCATAGTTTGGTTTAGAAGATGGAGGCTTGGGCACTGAGTGCATATTTGAAAGTGAGAGTGTTTAACCAAATGCCTCTCATTCTGAGTGCCCTCTTCAGAGGTCTGTGGACGCTGATAAATACGAAGTCACAGGGCGAGAGGAGCCGCACGCCTAGAGTGTAGAAAGAGGCGGGGGTTGGGGAGGGGAAACTGAAGAAGGCCTGGTCACTTACAGGTTAGGGGGAGGTGGCAAAGGCTGAAGGGTGTAAGTATTAGGGTGTAAGTATAAGGGTGTAAGGATTAGGAAGCCACGAGTGCTTTGAGGGTGAAAGTGGGTGGGCGGGAGAAAGCTTTCCATGCCCCCACAGGGCCAATGTTAAGAAAATTAAGCCCTTCAGTAATATTTAAAATGATAAGTATGAGAGACAATTGGGGAGTTGGAGGAATTGATCAGCTAGTGATAGATATCACAGGAAGCATTCATGGCATAACAACTTCATAATACCCGTGCTAGTGTCAGGAACAGGTCTATTTGATGGTGTCGCTTGACTGAGCAGTTAGATTTTGCATCCTGGTGGGAAACATGACTTTTTACTTCCTTGAGTGCGGTTGTGAATGTGATCTCATTTAGATTTAAACCTTTATTGAACCAAGAGTGCAAGGAGGGAATTTCAAGAATTCGGTGGAAAGTGATATTTAAAACATTGTTTATTGCTCTTTGGCTTTCTGCCTTGTCTCTGTCTATGCTCACACTGACTTCATTATCTGCCTCCTCTTTTTTGAGTTCTCAGAGTGTTAAAGCTGATCTAAATTTAAGACACTCTTCCTAATATACAACTTCAAAACCAGTGCTGTTTGTAGTTGATAAGGGATAAGTAATTCCATTTGTTACCTTGGTTTTATTTTTGGTTGCAGTAGTTTCCAACATTTCTTGATTTTTTTTTCCTTTTCTGACTACTTGCAAATCTGTGGAGTAAGTTGATAAGCTAGCTTGTATGTTTCCATGAGCCCTTTCATGCTTAATCTAAAGCAGGAAAAAAGTACTGCAATACTAAAAGTCTTTAATATTTTGCATCATGCAAAATGAGAAATTGCTTTAGGATATTATGGTTACACTTAATTAAATCAATACCACACTATTCTGTAAAATTTACTCATGGGATAAAAAAGGAAAAATGATTTTTCATTGTAGAATTACAGATAAGCAAATACATGTTAAATGGAACAATTAATGGATTGAAGTTTTCTTAAAATATAGTTTCATTCAACAAATTTTTCAATTCTGTGAACATTTGGTGCCTACTATGTTAGGTGCTGGGATATAATAGCAATGAATAATTATATTCTTATTTATTAAAATAATGCTAGTAATGATAATATTTATAGCAAACATGTCTGTGTGCTAGGCATTATTTTGTGTGCCTTACGTTTATTTGGCCCTCTAAATTTTTTCAAAATACATATTATCTTAAAATTAGTCTACATGGTGTATTTTACTTGTATCCATATCTTCCCTAGATCCCTTTTTTGTTATCATTCACATTCACTTGGATCCTTTTCATTGTCCCACTGTTACTCCACGTACATAATTTTGAGAATCTCATCTTATGAAAAATGTCTTTCTTGATGCAGTAGAGCCTCAGGTTGTTCATACTTAAGGCTTCCTGAAAGAAATGTTAGAACAAACAAGTGACAACTTTGAATATTGCAGTATTAACACTTCATGTGGAATAGTTTGGATGGACATTTGCTGGCCTATTTGTAGCTCTGCTCACTATCTCATGTGAAGGTCGCTGGACCAGAGACTGAAATACTGGGTTATTTTTGTGGCTATGTTGTCATTTTCGTTTTATTTTTTAAGTTTATTTATTTATTTTGAGAGAGAGAGTGTGTAAACGAACCATGGGGGAGGGGCCGAGAGACAGGGAGCGATAGAGAACCCCAGGCAGGCTCTGCATTGCACTGTCAGCACAACGCTGGATGCAGGGCTCGAACTCCCTAACTGTGAGATTGTAATCTGAGCCTGAGTTGGGTACTTAACCAACTTAAGTGCCCCTTTATGTTATCATTTTCATTTAGTTTGACTTTAAAAAAATATGTATTTGTTTATTTTGAGAGAGAGTGCATGTAAGGGCAGAGAGAGAGAGAAAGAAAGAATCTTAAGCAGGCTCTGTGCCGTGACCGCAGAGCTCACGGTTCATGAGATCATGGCCTGAGCTGAGATCAAGAGTTCTATGCTTGGGGCACCTGGGTGGCTCACTCAGTTAAGCGCCTGACTTCGGCTCAGGTCATGATCTCACGGTTTGTGGGTTTGAGCCCACGTCGGGCTCTGTGCTGACAGCTCAGAGCCTGGAGCCTGCTTCGGATTCTGTGTCTCCCTCTGTCTCTGCCCCTCCCCTGCTCACGCTGTGTCTCTGTCTCTCAAAAGTGAACAAACGTTTTAAAAACTTAAAAAGAAAAAAGTTTTATGGTTAACTGACTGAGCCACCCAGGTGCCCCTTGTTGGGTGCTTTTAACTTTTCTTTTATCACAGAGCAGGGGAAAACAAATTTTTTTTTTAGTTTATTTAATTTATTTTGAGAGAGAGGGAGAGAGGGAGAATCCCAAGCAGGCTCCGTGCTGTCAGCATGAACCATGAACATCATGATCAGAGCAGAAACCAATAGGGGCACCTGGCTGACTTAGTTGGAGGAGCATGCAGCTTTGTTTCTCAGGGGCATGAGTTCAAGCACCATTTGGGTATAGACATTTAGAAAAAAATAAATTAAGAAAATGTGTATTTGTTTTTTCATTTTCCACAGTAAAGCTAGAGGATTTTTTTTTAAGGAATTTTTAAAAGTTTTATTTATTTAATATCTGCACCCCACATGGTGTTCAAACCCATGACCCCAAGATCAGGAGTCACGTGCTCCTCCAACTGAGCCAACCTGGTGCCCCTCCACTGTAAAGGTAGAACCCTTCATCTGATCAACAGTAGCTGATTCATTTTCCTTTTGTGACTTGTCTTTTTAGGCTCACATTTCATAGCCTAAAGTCATTCCTAAGAGAAAAGAAAACTCTCCTCTGCTCCGTTAAGAAGGAAATAAATTCTCGGGGCGCCTGGGTGGCTCAGTCGGTTGAGCGTCCGACTTTGCTCAGGTCACGATCTCACGGTCCGTGAGTTCGAGCCCCGCATCAGGCTCTGTGCTGACAGCTCAGAGCCTGGAGCCCGCTTCAGATTCTGTGTCTCCCTCTCTCTCTGGCCCTCCCCCCGTTCATGCTATGTCTCTCTCTGTCTCAAAAATAAATAAATGTTAAAAAAAAAATTAAAAAAAAAAAAGAAGGAAATAAATTCTTGAACCATCTTATAAGGTTGGGAGGACAGTCTGCACCTACACGACAGTCATAGTCGACTCTATAAGATAATTCTAGGAAGGAAACGTAGTTAGGTTGAATATAGTAAATTCTTGTTTCATTCGGAATTTAGTTTACTAGTTTGGAGGTACTTTTTGCTTTACATTTTTTATCAGACATAGAAAGGGTAGTCTAATATTGGGAAATTTTCTGACAACTTCCCACATATAGGGATATTTATAGGTTCAGCCTATTTCTAACACCTAAATCTATAAAACAATCTATTACAATGGCAATACCATAGCACTGTGAAATTCTGCAGAGCTTGCAGGATTATTTTAAAAATGAAGTATAATTTTATGATCAATGTATTTTATTATATTCAAATTTAAAAAAATGGTTAATCCTTGAATGATGAATGTGATACTCTCAGGTAACTAGAATATTATGCTAATGTATTAAATAACACCTTGTTCCCCAGTCATTCTAGAAAGGAGTTTACTTATTTTGGGATATTTTGAAAATAACATTATCTCAGGAGAAGAGCTTGTTGATTTATCACTAGGACTCTGAAAGCACAGATGGCAGACAGAACCTAAATTTTTTTTTTTGTATGAAAGATTGTTTTTCAAGAAGTGCTAAAATAATTGTGGAAAAAAGTTATCTTTGATACTAAAAGATCTCTATGTGACTCATTGCCCTATTATAATAAAAGTGAATTCGTTTGGATTACAGATTAGAACAGCTTGATACACATGTTGCAATAACTTCTTAAATATTTTAAGGACCAACTGTAGAACTGCGCCAGAGAAGAAAGCTGAAGTCTTCAGAAAATAAGGAATCTGCCAAAGAAGAGAAAATTCACGATACTCCAATGCCTGAAAGAGCTCCAAAACGTAAGTTAGATAAATTTGTTTTCATGCCACTATAAAAATGTTTTTTTTATACATTAGGTAGTATATTTTATATTAATGTTTTAAATGTTTATGCCTATTTTGAGATTAACTGTATGGTGTTGGCAGTCAACTTTCATAGGTTTTGTTGTAGAACAAACCCTAAATCTCACTGGCTTACAAAAGACACATTTCTGACTAATGTTACGTGTTGTGGCTGCAGGTTGGCTGGTTTAGCTTCATGTATCTTGAAGGAACAGCCCCTATTTGGGATATGGTTTTCTTATGGCAGAAGAAAAGAACAGGAGAACAGGCAGAATCATTCGGTGTCTCTTAAAGTTTCTGTTGAACTGGCACACCGTTACTTGTAGTCACATTCTGTTGACCCAAGTAAGTCACATAAGTCACATGATTAATCACATGATTAATCCAGACAATGAGATGGAGAAGTATACTCTGACTACAGGGATGCATTGCAAGTCACATGGTAGTGGGCAGAGATGAATAATCTTTTTATAAGAAAGGACAAAATAAGTGGGAATAATAGTAACAGTCTACCACATTCTGTCCTTTTAGTCATAAATATTTGCTTTTCTCCGTCAGACAAAATACTCTCACTACCTCTCTGACCCAGGAAGACACTCAGTCTTACCCGGTCATGGCATCAGTCTTGAGGCCCAAGGTCTTGTTCAGGGCCAGCTGTGATTCATTCTAGTCCAGAGACCCATGAATTAAAAAGATAAATTATGTGCTCTGTGTCAGGGGTCTCCAAGACCACCCCCGTTTGGTGATGAGCTAGAAGGACTTACAGCCTCAGAATATTTACAGCTGCGATTTATTACAGTGAACAGTACAAAACAAAATCAGCAAAGGGAAAGGTCTGTGGGCCAAAATCTGTAAGATCTAGGCATAAGCTTCCCTGATTCCTTTCCTAATGGAGTTACACAAGATGTGCTTAACTCCTTCAAGCATCAAATTGTGACATTTGTAAAGTTTTGTCTACCAGGGAAGCTCGTTAATGGCTCTGCACAGAATGTGTGTGTGTGTGTGTGTGTGTGTGTGTGTGTGTGTGTTTTAATTTATTTTGAGATAGAGTGCGAGTAGGGGAGGGGCATAGAGAGAGTGAGAGAGAGAATCCCAAGCAGGCTCTGCACTGTCAGAGCAGAGCCTGATGCAGGGCTTGAACTCACGGACTGTGAGATTGTGACCTGGGCTGAAGTTGGACACTTAACCGACTGAGCCACCCAGGGTCCCCTGCACAGAGTTTTTACTGTTAGCTGGTCGCCATACCTTTTCCTACCACATACCCAAACTAGATTCCCAGAAGGAAAGCAATGAGCATGAACCACATTGTTTGTACAAACAGGTCAGGTACAGTAAACTAACATGAGAGAATGGTGATAACCCTCCTGAAATCCAAGTTCCCAGATTCCAGCAGAGTTTACCTTGCAAGCAGACCTTTCTTGGCAAAGTAATTGTAGAGCTGCTATGCTATGTTAACTTTTCTTTCCTCAGAGGAAGAGAGACGTACATCAGCCACTGGTTCATAGCAGTTTTGAAATCCTACAAGATAAATATGAGGTCTTACTCTGGTGTAGGGATGTTTCTTGATTAGGCCCCAGTTGTTTACCTTGGGAGTAGCTTCATTATTCTGTGTGGTCCTTGAGTCCACCCTCTAGAGGTCCTTCCTTTTCTGTTATCCTGCTGAACCATATATGAAGATGGCTTTGGAGAACATGCCATCCCTAGGGACTGAAATGCCTTCTCAAATTGCTTCTTGCCCATAAAGAGTCGAAGGCACATTTATATATTTTTTTCTCAAATAAGGTAAAGGCAGTGGGTCATCTATAGAGCTAGTTTAGGGGCTAGCAGCAAGAAAATTTTTTGGAAGCTGGAAAAATAATAATCCATGTTATGCAGTGACAAAACATTTGTATCTGTTTCCTGTGAATAGTTACAATTTTAATACTAAATTTTTTTATTATTTTAGGTAACAAGATTATAAAACAGAATGTTACTAGAGTGCCTTGGTTATCAGCTGCATTTGATTACAAGAAAGATGAATTTAAAACATTTGGCCTATTTGCAAGCGGGAATGAAGAGAAAAATAGAGAATCTAAATTTTCTGGGACTTGTAGTGTTGAGTTAGAACTGTCTATTTCAGCTAGTAAAATCGAGAAAATTGAGAAATACTTTGAGTAACAAAGGCTGATTAAGATGAATCCTCAGGGCAATGACTAAATCAGGGGCATGGCTGTCAGCACATAGTTTGTTAAAATATATGAATGCATTAAGGTATTTCCTAGTAAATCCTTTCAGTTGGATAAAGTAAGATAGAGTGTGGTTCTACAAAAGCTCAAATACATGTAGTTAAACCTTGCCAAGACTCATCTAGAAATGAAATTGTGGTTACAGTAGTCCCCCACCTTATCCAGTAGTTTCAGTTTCCATGGATTCAGTTATCTGGTCAATCAGAGTTTGGAAGCAGATGATCTGCTTTCTGACGCATTGTCAAAGTATGTACTGTTAGCAGTGTAATGCTATGTCACACTCACAATGCCTTGTCATTCTTCTCACTTCATCTCATCACATGGGAATTTTATCATCTCCTATCATCACAAGAAGTAAAGTGAGTACAGTACAATAAGATATTTTAAGAGAGAGACCATGCTCACATAACTTTTATTACAGCATATTGTTATAGTTGTATTTTATTATTAGCTATTATTGTTAATCTCTTACTGTGTCTAATTAATAAATTGAACTTTATCCTAGGTGTGTATGTATAGGAAAAAACATAGCATATCTAGGGTTCACTACTAGAATTCAGTTTGAGGCATCTGCTAAGGATCTTGGAATATATCCCCCACAGACAGTGGGGAGGGGGACTACTGTGTAGTTGTTGGAACATGGAACTGAATAGAATCGAGTAGGTAAAAAGCTAACAAAATTGTTTTTTTCTTTGCAAAAATAAGTGATTTAACTGTTAAAAATTAAGGTACAGGCATACCGCCTTTAATTGTGCTTCATGTTGTACTTTGCAGATTATCTTTTTTTTGTTTTGTTTTTTTGTTTTTTTTTTGTTTTTAAATGTTTATTTATTTTTGAGAGACAGAGCGTGAGAGGAGCAGAGAGAGAGGGAGACACAGAATCTAAAGCAGGGTCCAGGCTCTGAGCTGTCAGCACAGAGCCCGATGCGGGGCTCGAACCCACAAACCTGAGATCATGACCTGAGCCGAAGTCGAAGGCTTAACCGACTGAGCCACCCAGGCGCCCCTGTTTTTTTGTTTTTTTAATGAGTTGAAGGTTAGTGGCAAGCAAGTCTATTGGCTCCATTTTTCCAACACCGTTTGCTAACTTTATGTCTCTGTGTCACATTTTGTTAATTCTTGCAGTGTATTATCATTGTATTTCTTGTGGTGATCTGTGATCAGTGATTGTGACTCATTGACAGCTCAGGCGATGGTTAGCTTATTTTAGCGTTAATTAAGATAGGTATGTTGTTTTTATAGATGTAATGTTATCGCACACTTAATAGGCTACAGTATAGTGTAAACATAACTTTTATATATACTGGGAAACCAAAAAAATTAATTTGATTCACTTTATGACAGTATTCACTTTATTGTAGTGGTCTGGAACTGCACTGAGGTATAGCTGTATAGTTAACATATTAAAAAATGCCCAGAGTCTTAGGTGTTTTATTAAATGAGTTTTGACATCTTAGTCCAATTAGCAAGATACAGAACATTTCCGTTATCCCAGAAAGTTTCTTTGTATCCCTTCCAGTAGATTTTCCCTGTACCCCCTAAGACAACCACTCTTCGGATACTTATCAATATTGATTAATTAGTTTTGCATGTTGTAGAATTTCATGTAAGTGGAATCATACAACATGTGTGCTTTTGTGTCTGGATTCTTTCACTTAGCATTTTATCCTTTAAAAATATAATCATTTTGGGGCACCTGGGTGGCTCAGTTGGTTAAGCATCCGACTTCGAAGGGCTCAGGTCATGATCTCGCGGTCCGTGGGTTCGAGCCCCGCGTCGGGGCTGACAGCTCAGAGCCTGGAGCCTGTTTCAGATTCTGTGTCTCCCTCTTTCTCTGACCCTCCCCTGTTCATGCTCTCTCTCTGTCTCAAAAATAAATAAATGTTAAAACAAATTAAAAAAATATATATATATATAATCATTTTGAGATTCATTCATGTTGCTGTAATTTTCTAACTATTTTCTTGTTGGACATTTGAGTAGTTTTCAGTATTTAGCTATTATGAATAAGGCTTCTGTGAACATAGTTCTACAGATATTTTTGTGGACATTTGTTCTTTTTTTTCTGTTAGGTAAATATCTAGGAGAATTGCCTGCTAAGCTTTTGAGAGATGTACTGTTTTGTTTTTTTGTTTGCTTTTTTTTTTAACGTTTATCTGTTTTTTGAGAGAGAGAGAAAGAGAGAGAGAACGTGAGTGGGGGGAAGGGCAGAGAGAGAGAGGGAGACGGAATCCAAAGCAGGCTCCTCACTCTGAGCTGTCAGCACAGAGCCTGACGTGGGACTTGTACTCACAGACCGTGAGACCATGACCTGAGCCAAAGTTGGACATTTAACTGAGCCACGCAGGCACCCCAAGAGAGATGTACTATTAAAAGAAGTATCAGCCTAAATTTAAGAGGATGCAACTATTCAGATCTTAAAATGATGTATACATGCAGGAAACAAGCTGAATAAGCTGCTCTTAGGATGTTTTTCTTGAAAAGCAGTGAGAGTGTTTTGCCTTTGGGCAGGAAATGAGTGTTTGTGATGAGTGGGGCAGACCCTGGTGGACTCTTTTACTGTTCCCAAATATTTGCTCCCTTCCCTAAAATGAATTATCCATTCCTTCCCATTGCCATGTGATTTGGAGCGCAGTCTCTGAAGCAGTGTTTACTTCACTACCTCATTGTCAGGCTTATCCACATGACTCACGTGGACCAATGGGATGTGAGTGGAAGCAACACTGTACTACTTTTGACCAGAAACTGTAAGAGGCATTGTATGCTCTGCCTGTTCTCCTGCTCTTTTCCTCATGAGAATAGCATGTCTCAAATAGGGATTGACCCCAATCTGGAACTCTGAAGAAGATCCAAGAAGAACCACAGCTAATCTGAAGTCTGGAATTGGGTGGAGAGTCACTGCAGACCCAATACCAACAAGTAGTATAAGTGAGAACTAAACCTTTATTTTGTAAGCCACTAATAATTTGGGGTACCTTTTTTTTTAATCACAGCAAAGCTTACTAATAGAGTGGTTATTTAAAACATTTTGGAAAATACAATATAAGAAAGATTAAATTAAACAATCTAGAGATAACTAGAGATAACTACTATAAAATAGTATTTCCCCCTGACTACAAAAATATATTTTTAGGGCAGAAAATATGGAAAATGGAGAAAAGTATAATAAAAATAAAATATATGAATAATGCCAGTAGATGGAACTACTCTTAAAAGTTTTGGCAAGTATTGCTTGTAGTTTTTTCAATGCAGTTATACTTTTCCTTTTCTTTCCTTTTTTTTTTTTTTAACTTTTTGTGAAATTGAATCTTACATTTCTTTTCCTAACATGTCATTAGATTTTTCGTTAGCTTTAAATATTACTTAACTATGACCTGTGTTACTGATACAGACATTTATGTAGTGCTCTTTTTTTATTCCATTTTTGACTCTTCACAAAAAACTTTGAAAACAGCATATTTAGTATTAAGGTAAGACATTTATATGTAGGATTTGGTTTACATACTTTTTATAATAGCCCCAGATAATTAGGGTTAATTTGCCATTATCTAAGACTTAATGAAAAAAACAGGAAGAGATGTTCAGAAACTTGGAAGAACTTTTGTTAAACTGCCACCATTGATAAGTTTCCTTACCAGTTTTTTATAGTTCATATTATGTCAACATTGCTTTAAATGACTATCTTATATATTTTTGCACATATATTTCAACCATAATAGCTAGTATTTACTGAGCTCTTACTATGTGCCAGGCCAAATGCTTTACACATGCTGTTGAAAACAGTAATTTTATTTATTATTTTGAAATGTTTATTTATTTTGAGGGCCAGAGAGCAAGCAGGGGAGGGGCAGAGACAGAGGGAGAGAGAGAATCCCAAACAGCCTCCACACTGTCAGCATAGAGTCTGATATAGGGCTTGAACTCATGAATTGTGAGATCATGACCTGAGCCGAAATCCAGAGTTGGACGCTTCACTGACTGATCCAGCCAGGTGCCTCTGAAAACAGTAATTTTAAAATGATTTTGTTATACTGATACTAATATTTGATTTATTGAGTAGTGTTTCTAAAGCATTTTTTTAAATAAAATTTTTTTATTTTTTTAACGTTTATTTATTTTTGAGACAGAGAGAGACAGAGCATGAACGGGGAGGATCAGAGAGAGGGAGACACAGAATCTGAAACAGGCTCCAGGCTCTGAGCTGTCAGCACAGAGCCCGATGCGGGGCTCGAACTCACGGAGCGTGAGATCATGACCTGAGCCGAAGTCGGCCGCTCAACCGACTGAGCCACCCAGGCGCCCCTCTAAAGCATTTTGAATATAATTCTCATAGACTTACTGATATCTTTTTTAAAAGTAATCTCTACACCTAACATGGGGCTTGAACTCACAGCCCTGAGATCTAGAGTCCCATGCTCTACTGATTGAGCCAGCCAGGTGCCCTGACTTAGTGATATCTAACTATTTAGTCTGATTAATGTCTCTAGTATTATATGAAAACTAGTATTTATTAAATAATATTTTGAAAATGGTTAAGATTTTAGTTTAGCTAAACGAACAAATCAGCAAGTTGAGTTTTTTACAGACCTGTCAGTCTTTGGACTGAACACTGGACTTTGGGCCCTTACGCCTTATTATTCCTAATAGCTATAGCTGGACTTTGGGCCCTTACGCCTTATTATTCCTAATAGCTATAGCAGGACCAAATCATCCTGTGTGTAGAAAATCCAAATGTGTTTTATGTTGTTTCATCAAGAAGTAGTTATATATATGTAACAGTTGTATATGATGTTTTAAATACATAATCATCAAAGATCATTGAATTATATACTTTAAATGGCTATATAATATGTAAATTATTCCTCAAGAAAAAAAACTCCTTGATAAGGAAAAGCTATCAATAGTAATTCTGAATGAACCCCTATCTTTCCTTTAGATATTTCGTAGTACATTACTTTTATTCTTTCTTTTGATTAATAGATTTTAATTTTTGAAACCTTTTTTTTTTTTTTTTAATTTTTTTTTTTCAACGTTTATTTATTTTGGGGACAGAGAGAGACAGAGCATGAACGGGGGAGGGGCAGAGAGAGAGGGAGACACAGAATCGGAAGCAGGCTCCAGGCTCTGAGCCATCAGCCCAGAGCCTGACGCGGGGCTCGAACTCACGGACCGCGAGATCGCGACCTGGCTGAAGTCGGACGCTTAACCGACTGCGCCACCCAGGCGCCCCGAAACCTTTTTTGATTTATAGAAGAACTGAACAGATAGTGTAGAGTTCCCTTGTTATACCCTCCCTCTGCCCACACAGTTTTCCCTCTTATTAACATTTTATATTAGTATGGTATACTTGTTATAATTAACAAACCAATGTTGATACACTTATTTTTATTTTATTTTTATTTTTAAGTTTATTTATTTTGAGAGAGAGAAAGCAAGCTGGGGAGGGGCGGAGGGGGGGGAGATAGAGAGAGAGAATGAGAATGAGAATCCCAAACAGGCTCCACACTGTGGCACAGAGCCCGACGCAGGTCTCAAACTCATGACCCATGAGATCATGTTATGAGCCAAAGTCAGAGGTTTAACCAACTGAGCCACCCAGGTGCTCCGATACAGTATTTTTAACTAAAGTCCACACTTTATTCAGATTTGTTTAGTTATTACCTAATGTCCTTTTTCTGTTCCAGGATCCTACATTACATTTAGTTGACGTTACATTTAGACTCCTCTTGGCTGTGGCAGTTTTTTTAGGCTTTCCTTGTTTTTAGTGACCTTGACAGTTTTGAAGAGTACTGGTCAGGTATATTTAGGATGCCCCTCTATTCGAATTTGCTGTTTTTCTCATTAGATTAAGGTTCTAGATTTGGGGGAGGAAGAACAGAGTTCGAGTTGGTTACTTTTTAAAAATAGAAGTGCATAAATATAAATATCATCTACATCTGATTACTTTTAATATGCTTTTTCAGATGTATTATTTCAGCGCTTTGCAAAGATTTTCATTGGCTGTCTTGCAGCAGTTACTAGTGGTATGATGTATGCTCTGTATTTATCAGCATACCATGAACGGAAATTCTGGTTTTCCAACAGGCAGGTAAGAAGAAAGAATTTTGAGCATATGGAAGTTGTTTTAGTATTTAATTTTAACTTAAGTAATGTGTTTTACAGAGAGCCAAAATATATGTATGATAAGTATGAAAAGTGCTTTCTTATTTACAGCCATTAGAAACAAAATGGTGTAGAAGCTGTTTTAACATAGTCACAGGGTCAACCTTGAAAAATGTAATACAATATATTTCAAGGCCATAGAATAGAGACTATGGGTTTCTAAACTAAGGGTGCTTTCCTTCATGTAACTAGCTTATAAGGAGTTTTTGAAGACAGTGAAATGTTACAGTTTAGTCAGTCTTTTAGTTTATGGAGTTTACATTTCAGAAACAGTCTATAGAAATTTCAGCAGTAAAATATTTTAATTTTTAGATGACATGATTAGAATGTTTTTGGGGGATTGGAAATGATTAACATGCATGACAGTATTTATTAAGTTGTCTCTTACATATTAGTATGATTAATGTTTGGTTTTAAGTCATGTGCATTTCACAGACTCTTTAGGCCCTATAGTTACTTAATTCATAATTTAGCCTTTGAATAAGTTTGTTCTCAGACTTCGCAATCAGATACATCTTTAATATGCGTTGACAAAGTTCACAGTGTTATCACTTGACTCTGGAGACTTTTCTTTTTTGGTCCAAGCTGTTTTGTAGTAGTAGTAGTTGTCGCCTTCGTCAAACTGACTAAATGTTTTTAAGCCGTTGATTGACCTAATCCCACCAAAACATTTAGCTGAATAATTATTTGTATAGTCTTGACAAAAGCTATTACTGTAGTATATCCTCTGTTTCCTTGAAAATGTTATGCAGATTAACCATTAGTAGTTCTCAATACTGGATGTACAATAAAGTCATCTGATGAGCTTTCAAAACATAACCTCCCTCACAGACTCTTAGGTGGGGTACTGGGGAGTGTCTGGGATCAGTATTTCAAAATATTTCCAAGCAGTTGTGTTATTATAGGCAGAATTGAGAACAACCAAAGGTTTGAAAATATAGAAGGCATACATCAAGAACCTTGTTTTTTAAAACATTGTATATGAGCCAGGAACATTGACAATACCTGGGAGCTTTTTCAGAATCGCAGATTCTCAGGCCCTACTTTAAATTTTTTTTTTCAACGTTTTTTATTTTTTTATTTTTGGGACAGAGAGAGACAGAGCATGAACGGGGGAGGGGCAGAGAGAGAGGGAGACACAGAATCGGAAACAGGCTCCAGGCTCTGAGCCATCAGCCCAGAGCCTGACGCGGGGCTCGAACTCACGGACCGTGAGATCGTGACCTGGCTGAAGTCGGACGCTTAACCGACTGCGCCACCCAGGCGTCCCGACTCAGGCCCTACTTTAGAATCAGAATCTAATCAGAGATCTTTTAATAAGATCTCTAGGAGTTTCATATACACATTAAATCTGAGCAGCATTGATCAAAAGTTTACATCTTTGAAATCTTAGAAACAAATTGTTTCCATTCATAAAGAATCATTTTAAGGAAATATATTTAATGAACTCCAAATGAGGGGGAAAAATTCACTGGTCAAATAGATATGGGAAAGGTTTTCTCTTTTGAGATTCACCATGCATAACATATACTGAAACTCTTAAAAGTCTTGCAGTAAAGAAACCCACTAATTTTCTTTCATGCGACCTTTTCACAACTCATTTAACCATAGAACTATTTTATTTACTTATTTTTTTAACTATAGAACTCTTACATAACACTCACTTATATGTTAGCAAGTTCTGTTGATCAGATCTTGGGGAAGCTGGTCTGATATCTTTTGTATTAATTGATAAATATTCATGAAAATAAAGAAGTTGCATTTTCAAAGACTATAGATTTATGAAACCTTGATTCATCTTGAAATGCACAATTTTTCAGTTTTTGAATTACCTATATTCTTGGCTCTGTATAGCCCAATTTTAGGAAATTTAAGATTTACATTACTGGAAGTTCATTTGAAAAGCACTGATTAGGTGTCTGCTGCTCTTGAAAATACTAGTTAAGAGTTTGCAATTCTGGATACATAAGGAAGTGGAATAGCAATAGAAAATACTGGTTTCTTCTTAAACTTATCTTTTTCTTATGCACTTTAACACCTCAACCATCATTTTTTATTACCTGCCTTACTGTTCTTGCTGTCCTTAGGGCATTTTTCTGCTTTTCCTTGTATGTAATAGGTAAATGACTTATGACCTACAATCCATTTTAAACCTTAGGTGTTTCATTAAAATGATTGCCAGATTATTGAAAAGTTTAACCTCCTTAATGTGACTACTAATGATTAAAGGAAAATTCAAACATGTCTTTGAATAAAATGATAAATACATAGCATTAATTTAGAAGACGAGGAGAGAAAAAGAAGATTACAGTTGAAATTTAGGACACTGGTATTTAAATAATCATTTCATTTTCTTTTAGGAACTCGAACGAGAAATCACATTTCAAGGTGACAGTGCCATTTATTATTCTTATTATAAAGATATGTTAAAAGCGCCCTCATTTGAAAGAGGTATGATAACCACATTTGTATTTTTTTAAATTACACTCTGCCTCCAACGTGGGGCTCAAACTCAGGAACCTGAGATCAAGAGTCATACGTTCTACCAACTGAGCCAGCCAGGCACCCCTCACATTTGTATTTTTAATAACAATGTTTTCTAGGGGCGCCTGGGTGGCTCAGCTGGTTAAGCGCCCGGCTTCGGCTCAGGTCGTGATCTCACGGTCCATGAGTTCGAGCCCCACATCAGGCTCTGTGCTGACAGCTCAAAGCCTGGAGCCTGCCTCAGGTTCTGTGTCTCCCTCTCTCTCTGCCCCTCTCCTGCTCATGCTCTGTCTCCTTCTCTCAAAAATAAATAAACATTAAAAAAAATTTTTTTTAAATAACGTTTTTCTAAAATAAAACATTGTTCTATGTGTGAGCACTTGAATGTGGAAAATTGTCTCAGAATAGAAGTATTACTCTTTTGGGGCGCCTGGGTGGCTCAGTCAGTTAAGTGTCCAACTTCAAGCTCAGGTCATGATCTCACAGTTTGTGAGTTCGAGCCCCGCATCAGGCTCTGTACTGACAGCTCAGAGCCTGGAGCCTGCTTTGGATTCTGTGTCTCCCTGTCTCTCTCTGCCCCTCCCCTGCTTGCTCTCTGTTTGTCTCTCTTTCTCTCTCAAAACTAAATAAATATTAAAAACATTATAAAAAAAGTATTACTCTTTTTTATACTTAATAAAGACATTGGAAAAATGAGGCACAGTGTATTGTATTTTGAGATTTTTCTTAATAACTTAAAATATTTAATGACCTCTGACATGTTTAATTATTTTAAAGCAGAATAAATAATCTGGAGAAAAATTTTTCTGTCTCTAGGTGTTTATGAATTGACACACAATAACAAAACTGTATCTCTGAAGACTATAAATGCAGTGCAGCAAATGTCTCTATATCCAGAGCTTATCGCCAGTGTTTTGTATCAAGCAACTGGTAGCAATGTATGTTTTCTTTTGACTTTAATATTTATTTTCTTACATGTTTATGAATCATTAAAATTATTTAATGTTCTATTATCTTTTCTTTTTTTTTTTTTGCCAATTAGGAGATTATTGAGCCAGTATACTTCTATATTGGCATTGTTTTTGGATTGCAAGGAATATACGTTACTGCTTTATTTGTTACAAGTTGGCTTATGAGTGGAACATGGCTAGCAGGAATGCTTACTGTTGCATGGTTCATTATTAACAGGTAAAAGATGTTTTCTTAATTAAGTTTTACAGTTTTTTATGGCTGTGGTATTTGGTTCTAAAAATGCCATCCCCCAAATATTCTACATCCTAATCCCAACCTGTAAATATGATGAGATATCATTCCTGGTTATGTTATGTTACATGGCACAGTTGACCTTAAGATACGAAGATTACGTGGTGGACCTGATACAATCATATGAGCCCTTAAAAGTGGAGATCTTTCTCCACTTGGTGCAGAAGGGGAGGTCAGAGATATTTGAAGCATGAGACAGGTTGCCATGCTGTTGCTGGATTGAAGTGAGGAGGAAATGAATTTTGCCAGCAACCAGCGAACCTGTGAAAAGACCACAAGCCCTGCATGAGTATGGCAGCCCTGGCAGGTGCTTTGATTTTAGCTTAGGGAGTCCCTGAGCAAAGTATCCAGAGGAACTGGGGTAGGTTTTTTAGCTAATTTGTGTTGTTTTAAGCCTATACAAATGACCTATATTGTGGTCATTTGTTATGCAACAATTGAAGACTAATAAACTCACCTTGTATCTCTGTATTTTCAGACGTAGTAACATTGGCATATATGGATGTGCCTTTTCTTTCCCTACTTATTTATTTATTTTAAGTTTTTATTTATTTTGAGAGAGAGAGAATGCAAGTAGTGGAGGGGCAGAGAGAGAGTGAGAGAGAGAGAGAATTCTAAGCAGGCTCCACACTGGCAGAGCAGAGCCCAGTGTGGGGCTCAAAGTCATGAGCCTTGAGTTCATGACCTTAAGCCGAAGTCAGATGCTTAACTGACTGAGCTACCTAGGTGCCCCTTTCCTCTTTTATTTAAAATTGATGACACGATTTCATGAAAAGGAAGAGGCATCAGATAGATCACTATTTTTTTTTTCAACATTTATTTATTTTGAGAGAGGGAGAGAGAGTGAGAGAGAGAGAGAATCCCAAGCAGGTTCCACACTGTCCTCGTGGGGCCCAACACGGAGCTTGATCTCACAAACCTCAAGATTGTGACCTGAGCCAAAATCAAGAGTCAGAGGCTTAACCGACTAAACCCCCTAGGTACCCAAGATATATCACTATTAAGTTAACCACCACAGATAAGGATTCTATGTTAATCTGTCACAGAGTGCTTTGAATTAGTAAATCCATCCCTTTTGGTGATCAAAGCAGTCTCAGTTCTTTAATAGTAAGTAAAAAGAGAATAAGCAATGGGGTTTCTTTGAAATGGAGGGCTGATTTGAGACATAAAAATTTTCTTGGCATTGGTCAGTGTCAAAAATTTAATTCTGAATCATGGGTATTTTTTCTCTCCATAGCACTTTTCTCCCCTAATATTTATCATGACTAAATTTTTATTTTTTGATTATTAAAATTTTTTTTTAACATTTATTTATTTTTGAGAGACAGAGCACGAGCAGGGAAGGGGATGGAGACACAGATTCCGAGGCAGGCTGTAGGCTCTGGGCTGTTAGCACAGAGCCTGACGTGGGGCTTGAACTCACAAACCATGAGATCATAACCTGAGCCAAAGTTGGATGCTTAACTGATGGAGCCACCCAGGCGCCCCATCATGACTAAATTTCTAAAAAATGAAATATTTCTTCTGTTAGAACATTTTCTTTTGGCAATTCCCAAATAAAAAATATGATACTTTTCAAGTTATTGAGACTCAGCATTAAGGGCTATATCTTTTACTGGGCTTTGTTTATATTTAGAGTCCAGCCAATAATATGCTGCCAATAATTTGATAGAAAGCATATTTTAAAAATCTTCCTTAGAAGTTTTAAAGTATAGCTGTTAAGCTTTATGGCTTAAACCTATTTGTTCTTTTTATTTTTATTTTTATTTTTTATTTTTTTAAAGTAAGTTCTATACCCAACATGGGGTTTCAATTCACAGCCCCGGGATTGAGTTGCATGCTGTACTGACTGAGACAGCCAGGTGCCCCTAAACATATTTCTTCTTAAAAACAGGAATGAACCAAACTTTATTATTACAAAAACAGTATATGTATGTTATGGAAAATTAAAACCAGCAAAAACAAAATAATAACTTTACATTCCCACCACCTGGAGATCACTCGCCATTGTTTATACCTCGGTGTCTATACTTTTGGATCTTTTTCTATGTGAGTATGTATGTGTATGTGTATATAGTGTATTTGTGTGTGTATTTTTTTTGTCAGAATGAAATATATTACACATACTGTTTTATATGCTGCTTTCTTTATTCAGCAGTCTACCTTTCCAATAACTTTTTTTTTTTAAAGTAAACTCTATGCCCAACATGGGGCTTGAACTCACAACCCAGAGATCAAGAGTCATGTGCTGTACCGACTGAACCCCTCCACTTCAATAACTTTTTTTTTTTAAAGTAGGGTCCACTGTGGGGCTTGAACTCAGGACCTTGAGATCAAGAGTCAGATGCTGTACTGACTAAACCATCCAGGCAGGCACCCCTCAATAACTTTTTATCTTACCTCTTACCCGTGTTGACCTCAGAATACCCCAAAAAGCTGGTTTGTCCAAACCAGCATTTAATCCAGGACCACATATTGCATCTGGTTGTTATGTTCTTTAATTCTTTTTTTCAAGATTTAAGAAAAAAATGTTGATTTATTTTTGAGAAAAGAGAGAGCGCGGAGTGAGGGGGTGGCAGAGAGAGAGGGAGACAGAGGATCCAAAGTGGGCTCTGCACTGAGAGTGGAGAGACTGATGCAGGGCTCAAACTCACGAACCTGTGAGATCATGACTTGAGCCAGGGTCAGATGCTTAACCCACTGAGCCAGCCAGGTGCCCCTCCTTATTTCTCTTTAAATCTAACGTAATCCCTTTTTTCTGTTGAAGAGACCAAGTCAGTTATCCTACAGAATATCCCACCTTATGGATTTCTCTTGTTGCTTCCTGTGGTGTCATCTAGCTTTTCCCCTATTCCTTGTGTTTCTATAACCTGGAAGTTATATCCAAAGGCTCGATGAGTTCAAGGTAAACAGTTCTAGTTAGAATATATCATAGGTGGTATGTTTTTCGTGTTCCATGATATTTAAAAGTTACAAGGTATTTACTTGGCCTGCCCCTAGTGAGTCTGAGATTGCTGCTTTGGGGAATGACAGATTTCTTCATTGAATAGTGTGACTAGAAAATAATCTGTGCCCTTTTCAATGTTAACCATTTAGCTAAGGGTTGTAACTCTAGTTGATAATCTGCTGAAATTAGTAATTACATTAGGGTTTATTAAATTATATGTATCTATTTTCATTAGCTAGATTCTTCTTCAAAAGGTAAAATTTTTCTTTATTAATGAAGGTTCTTTGGTTACCTTTAAATACAGTTACTATTAGAAAGTCAGGAGGCACCTGGGTGGCTCAGTCAGTTAAGTGTCAGACTCTTGATTTCAGCTCAGATCATGATCTCAGCGGTCATAAGCCCTGGTTGGGCTCCACACTGAGTGGCTCCATGCTTAAGATTCTCTTTCTCTTGGGGCGCCTGGACGGTTGGGCAGCCGACTTTGGCTCAGGTCATGATCTCATGGTTTGTGAGTTCAAGCCCCATGTCGGGCTCTGTGTTGACAGCTCAGACCCTGGAGCCTGCTTCAGATTCTGTGTTTCCATCTCTCTGCCCCTCCCCTGCTTACGCTCTGTCTCTGTCTCTCTCTCTCTCTCTCTCTCTCTCAAAAATAAAAATAAGGGGCTCCTGGGTGGCGCAGTCGGTTAAGCATCCGACTTCAACCAGGTCACGATCTCACGGTCCGTGAGTTCGAGCCCCGCGTCGGGCTCTGGGCTGATGGCTCAGAGCCTGGAGCCTGTTTCCGATTCTGTGTCTCCCTCTCTCTCTGCCCCTCCCCCGTTCATGCTCTGTCTCTCTCTGTCCCAAAAATAAATAAACGTTGAAAAAAAAAAATTAAAAATAAATAAATAAATAAATAAAAATAAAATAAAGTAAACCTATATAAAAAAAAAGATTCTATTAGAGTTCATTCTATTCAGAGTTCATTCTATTAGAGTTCATTGTTAGAAATTTAATAGCCCATTCAAAGTATTTCAGAACTCATAGACTAGGTCTAGAAAGTCTTCCTTTTTAGAATGAAATGTATTTAGTATAAAACTAGCATTATTTAAAATAATAAAAGGATTGTTTTCTTCATTATGTGATGTATTAGTTATTGCTACATAAAAATCACCCTAAAACTTAACAGCTTAAAACAAACATTATGTCACAGTTTCTGGTGGTCAGGAATCCACAGTGGCTTAACTGGGTGGTTCTGGTTCAGGGCCTGTTATGAGGGTGCAGTCAAGAGTTGTTTAAGGGTATAAACATTTGAAGGTTTGACTGGCCTGGACCATCTACTTCCAAGCTCATTCATGTGACTTTTTACAAGAAACCTTCGTTCTTTAGCTGGTTATTGGCCCGGGAGACTTTAATTTTTCAACACACAAGCCTCACCGTAGGGCTGCTCACAGCTTGGCTGCTGGCTTTCTTTATAGTGAGTGATCCAAAAGAGTGTGGAGTGAGTGTGCTGTAGTGGAAGCCAGATATCTTTTTTTTTTTTTTAATGTTTATTTATTTTTGAGACAGAGAGAGACAGAACATTAACGGGGGAGGGTCAGAGAGAGAGGGAGACACAGAATTTGAAGCAGGCTCCAGGCTCTGAGCTGTCAGCACAGAGCCCGACGTGGGGCTCAAACTCACAGACCGTGAGATCATGACCTGAGCCGAAGTCAGAGGCTCAACCAACTGAGCCACCCAGGCGCCCCTCCAGATCTCTTTTAAAATTTAATTATCAGAAATGATAGGACGTTACTCTGCCATATTCTGTTGATCATGCAGACTAACTCCAGTGCATTATGGAAGTAACTACACAGGGTGTTAATACTAGGAGGCAGGGACCATTGCAGACCATCTTGGAGACTGGCTACTACAGGCAGGGAACTTTTTGTTTTTTAAGTAGGCTCCACGCCCAGCACAGGGCCCAAACTCATGACCCTGAGATCAAGAGTCATATACTCTACGGACTGAGACAGCCAGGCATCCAGCAGTGAACTTTTAATATTCATTTTGTTTAATTTCTAGATCTATCTTTATCTTCATCAAAAATTTGAAGAGGGGAAGCCCAGGCAATTTTTCCTTGTAAAAATAATGGCATTAAAGACTCCTTGCCACATGTTTAAAGTTCATTTGTTTATTTTCAGAGAGAGAGCGAGCAGGGGAGGGGCAGAGAGAGAATCCCAAGCAGGCTCTGTGCTCTCAGCGTGGGCTGAACCACCCTGGTGCCCCCCAAATAAGAGTGTTTTAGAGCTCTTAGTGAGAATTGTAAGGAAATTGCCTTATTTAATGACACATTGTATCCTGGGTACCTAGAGCAGGAGTTAGGTAGACAATTTGTGATATATTCTGCTAAAATGTATCTTTTGGCAATTAAAATATTCTTAACAAGTAGCTTTTATTTTGCATTTCATTCATTTTTTATTGATATATATTTTATACTGGAAAATATATTTTAATGCTATGAAAGATAACTTGCTTTTTTTTATTCAGCAGCTTTAGAGTTTATATATGAATACCTAGAAAAGTATAAAAAGGTATTAGTCATTCCATTATATTATGATTATTCGTAGTGTTCTTAGTTGAATTTTGTGTTACTTGTTTCTTAACACCAGAAGGGAAAAGAAGTATTCTAAAACTAAAAATGTAGGCATACTAGAAAATTTGAGGAAATTTTAGGAAACAGCACTGTATAGACAGTAGTGAGGGAAAACTCAGTGGCGAATGACTCCCTCTTAACAGACGTGATCACCAAAATAGGGTAACCAAAACCAGGCTTTACACATAAACAATATGGAAGAGTCCTACTGATCTTCTCATCTACAAATATATACCTGGATATCACTTTCAGTGAAAACATATTTATATTTGAAGAACAAAGAAGAAATGTGTAGGATTAAGTGTACTACTGGGTGGTTCAGTCAGTTGAGTGTCCGACTTCGGCTCAGGTTATGATCTCGTGGTTTGTGGGTTCGAGCCCCGCATCTGGCTCTGCGCTGACAGCTTAGAGTTTGGAGCCTGCTTTGGATTCTGTCTCCTCTCTCTACCCCTCCCAACTCACGCTCTGTCGCTCTCAAAAATAAATAAACCTTAAATTTTTTTTTTCAACGTTTTTATTTATTTTTGGGACAGAGAGAGACAGAGCATGAACGGGGGAGGGGCAGAGAGAGAGGGAGACACAGAATCGGAAACAGGCTCCAGGCTCTGAGCCATCAGCCCAGAGCCTGATGCGGGGCTCGAACTCAAGGACCGCGAGATCGTGACCTGGCTGAAGTCGGACGCTTAACCGACTGCGCCACCCAGGTGCCCCCAAAATAAATAAACCTTAAAAAAAATGTATGTTAAAGTTAGTCTTTGGCCCCCAAAAAAGTAATTGTACATTGGTAATAATAAAGAGGTTAGGTGCAAGGAAATATCCAGGACGTAGAGGTACAGCTAACGGAAAATAACGGTAACACATGATGCTGGTTCTGTTGTGATGGTATTGGTATACTCAGAATGCTCATGGAGGTATAAGCTTTTTAAATTTTAGGTGGTAGTCTTCCCCAAGAATTCCATTTTATCACAAGACAGTAATCCAGAAAAGGAGGGAAATAACATGAGAAATTAGAAAACCATCTAAATATAGGAGAATGGTTAGGTAAATTGTAATACATCAGTGCAAGGCAATATGCTGCCATTGGAAGTTATACTGATACTGTGTAAATGTTTTTCATCTTTCACACATTATACATTGACATACCAAACTGTTTTCTATGTTATCCAACTCAGCATTTCTTGGACTTCAGTTCTGTATATTTAAAACTTAATTCTCATGTATTCCATGTACTGACATAAATAATTTGAATTCTGTAATGCTACTTACATATAAAACAAAACTAGGTAATGCTCCATATACTTAAAAGCACTTATGCTACTATAAAACTGAAACCAATCGGGGTACCTGGGTGGCTCAGTCGGTTAAGCATCTGACTTCAGCTCAGGTCATGATCTCACAGTTTGTGGGTTCAAGCCCCACATCAGGCTCTGTGCTGACCGCTTGCTCACAGCTTGGAGCCTGCTTCAGATTCTGTGTCTCCTTGTCTCTTTGCCCCTCTCCCGCTCACGCTTTGTCTCATTCTGTTTCTCAAAAATAAATAAATGTAAAAAAAATTTTTTTAAATAGATAAAACTGAAACCAATCTATTAATGAAATAATGAGCCAGCAAAATATTAACTGAAAAGATAAATTTAACATAAAAAATGATATTTTGCTAAAACCAGATTTCTACTATCTGTGTAAATATGGTACCATTCCAGCAGGTTCTTTTGAATATGGTAAACCTACACAGCTGGGTACTGTGAGATGACTCACTTCTCATCATGTTGCTCTCTTGTCTACTATGGAATCTTTTTTTTTTTTTTTTTTTTTTTACCATAGTGATCATGACATCGTTTTGTTTTTATTTGACAGTATACCATTTAGTATTACAGTCATCTCTCTCCCCCCCCCCCCATTAACTCAAGCCAATTGAAGTAATGCTATATTGCCAACTACATTGTTAACACAAACACGGAAGCGAGTACTGAAATCCAGATTAGGCTTATACCATGACGTGTCTAAAATGAAAATTCAAAGGGTGCTTGGCTGGATCAGTTGGTGGAACATGCGACTCTTAATCTCAGGGTCATGAGTTCAAGACCTACATTGGGTGTAGCGATTACTTTAAAAAAAGAAAGAAAATTGAAAATGAAACCAGGGCTTCCTGATTTCTGTGAATGTATCAATAGGCTTATGCATCCTAGGTGATTTAGCTAGTTATTATTTTAAACTACTGGTTTGTGCTGCTCTAGACTCTGCCACTGGGGGAGAAAAAGTGGGTCTCATCTGATTTAGTCACTTACTTCCTACTATTAGCCTTCTGTTCCTCACAAGGACCAAACATGGTAAGGCAAGAGAGAGTAGCTCAGGTGTTCAGCAAGGTAGCAGTGGGGAGGCTTGTGTAGGTGAAGAGGGTAACTGGCAGAGATCCTACTCAGTCTGTGTTGCAACAGCTCCCCTTCTCCAGTGCAGAGTTTTAAAGATTTTCACTGTACTGATCTGTGATTTAGGCAGGCATAGTGAGTAAACCTTCAGAAAGGTGACTGCTGGGTCCAGCTTCCCAATTCTGGGCTGATGGAGTGGCTGATAGATATCCTCTCCCTCCTCCCCACGTCCTGCCTTATGACACGTGAATCTCTTATTTGTCTTTAGAGAGTTAACTTTCATAATTTCTCAGAGATGATATTATATGAGAATAGATGGTCTTTAAAATACATGATATTCAGTAAATGGTATTGGAATAATCATCTGGAAAAGAAATCTTGTTGCATCAATACTAAAGTAAATTCCAAATGGATTAGAGTTAAAAGTAAATAGTGAAACCAATAATCACTATACAGAAACATTGGTTCATGTTTTAAAATTCTTTGTAAAAGATAAGATCTGAAACAATGTAAGTGTATGACAATAGAAATTGGTTATTTTAATGATAAATCTATACAATGATGTGTCCTGGCCATTAAATATTCTTGAACTGTATTTATTGATACATATGTTATGGAAAGATGCTCATTAGATATTAAGTGAAAAGTGGTCCATTACAGAATTATAAAAGAGCCAAGATCTAATACCATTTACTAAGCTGTAGATATACTGCTAAGTTAATATTCACAGCTTTTATTTTGTTTGATCTTCATGTATGATCCTGTTTTTTTCATATATATGTATTCAATCACATATATATTCATAGACAAGTTTTCTTATAATACTTTTTAACTGTTTTACTGAGGTATAACTGTCATAAAATGTACATATTTAAAGTATACAGTTTGATCAGTTCAGGCATTTAGACACATTCTTGAACCCATCAATAAAATCAATGTAATAAACATACCTATCACCTACAAAAGTTTCTTTGAGCCTCCCTGTAATGCTTCCTTCTTTCTTCTTCTTACCTCACCTCTACCAACTGTTCCATTGTCCCCAGAAAACCAGGAATCTGCTTTCTGTCACTATAGTTTTCATTTTATAGAATTTTAAGTTTATTTTTATTTTTTTATTTTAGAGAGAGAGCGAGAGTGGGGGAGAGGGGCATAGAGAGAGAGGGAATCCCAAACAGGCTCCACACTCAGCATGGAGCCCAACGTGGGGCTCAATCTCATGACCCTGGGATCAATCTTAGCCAAAATGAAGAGTCAGACACTCACCTAACTGAGCCATCCAGGCACCCCTCATTTTCCAGAATTTTACTTAATAAAGTCATATAGCATATACTTTTTGGTCTTTTTTTTTTTTTTAACTCAGCATAATTATTTTGAGACTCATGTATATTGGGCATATCAATAGTTCATTCCTTTTCATTGCTAAGAAGTATCCTATATCACAGTTTGATGGAACTAACTTACATGCAAATACATTCACCTCTATTATTTAGGAGAATTAATACAACAATTTTCACAAAAATTTTAAAGCAGTAGCACCTTTGTTTCTGTGTAGAAAAAAAACATTGAGCGTGAGTCCTAAATTTGGCGATTGTTGCAAAGGTAATTCTCTTGAGGTGTGAGGATATGCCCAGGAGACAACATGCTGTAGCGCAGATTGAGAAGAAACCTAGGAAGAGCCTGAAAAGACATTCTGTATTCGGCATTTAAGGGTTTCTGGATATATCACGTGAAGGATTACTGTAATGGTAATTCCTGGGAACTGCTGATTGAAAAGATTATTAAACTAGCTATCAGAAGATGCATTGTAATCCCAGTTGTGCCAGCTATATGACATTGATTAAGTCACATCACCTCTCTGAACTTCATATTCTTTACATAAGGGAGGATAAGAACCTTGGGCCTGTCAGGCCTGCTAATTATGTAATGCAGATTGTATTCTAGAGAAGAGTAGCCATCTATCTCATTAAGGGAAGAGAGGGTAGGAGCTGAAATCTAGTGTCCTCTAAGACAAGTTGTGTGCCTTAACATGAGGCGTATCTGCTCAGAGCAGAAAGCCTTTTTCAGATTTTCACAGTTGCCCATCTATTCACCAAGCAGTGTACAACCACACTGAGTCTTCCTGGAAGGGAGGAAAGGGGGGTTGAATGAGATGCTTAATTTGCTCCAGGTGCTGTATAGACCGTAGTGGCTCTGTCTATGTCTACCTCACAGGATTGTTACAGAGAACAATGAGATGTGTGTGAAAGTACTTTGAAAAGTACAGTGTTACATAAATATAATGTCTTGATATTTTGCTTTTCATCTGTGGTTTACTTTAGGGTAGATACAACAAGAATTGAATACTCCATTCCTTTAAGAGAAAACTGGGCACTGCCATACTTTGCATGCCAAATTGCTGCACTTACAGGCTATTTAAAAAGCAACCTAAATACTTATGGAGAGGTAAGATACAAACTTATTTGTCACAGTTAATTTTGATGTATTGCAAATGTATATAATTTTAAAGTTAGTCATATTAACAGGTCAGTGATATTCAGTGAAGCCTAATTACTACATAATAAAGGATATATTTACAGAGTCTTACTATAACATTATTAGTCTAGTCAGATTGACGGGTAAATTATTATTTTTTTAAAGTTTATTTATTTATTTTGAGAGAGGCAGAGACCGTGCCAAGTGAGGGAGGGGCAGAGAGACGGAGAGTGAGAATCCCAAGCAGGCTTCGTGCTGCCAGCGCAGAGGCCCACGTGGGGCTTGAACTCACGAAACCATGAGGTCATGACCTGAGCCAAAACCAACAGTCAGATGCTTAACCAACTGAGCCACCTAGGTGCCCCTGATGGGTAAATTATTTTTAAGAGAAAGGAGATGTTGTATCGTTTCAGTGCAGTTACTTGGCAAATAAATGAAGAGTTTATTATTTTGAAAATTAATCTCTCATTCTTTTACCATTTCTTTTCTGTAATATTGATAGCTTTTAGTCATTGCAAGTTAAGAAAATATTAATGAAGATGTATAGAGTGACTACAAATGGCAGCAGTGTTATCTTTCATGGTAGCACCGCATATTTTCTGTTTTTCTGGCAACCTCTGCTCTAATTTTTTATCACAATGATTTTGTTATTTTGAAAGGTTATACAAGTGGAATTATATAGTATGTTATCCTTCAAGATTGGCTTTTTTTCTTTTTTTTTTTTTTTAATGTTTATTTTTGAGAGAGAGAGAGGGAGAAAGAGAATGAGCAGGGGAAGGGCAGAGAGAGAGGAAGAGAGAGAATCCCAAGCAGTCTCTGTACTGTCAGCACAAAGCCTGACATGGGGATCCATCTCACCAGCTGTGAGATCATGACCTGAGCCGAAATGAAGAGTCGGAGGCTTAACTGACTGAGCCACTCACGTGCCCCAAGATCGGCTTTTTTCATTTAGCCTAATGCCCTTGACATCCTAAGTTATTGCATTGTGTCAATAGTTTGCTTAGTTTCATTGCTGAGTAGTATTGGAATAGGATGTGTATTTTAATCACATATTTGGTAGTTTGCTTCCCATTCTTGAGTCTAGATCTTGTGATCCCTGTTGCATCAGGCTGTCCAAGCTCAGATCTTTGTGCAGTTATTTGGAGCTATGTAGACATATCTGTGGTTGATTACTAAAATACATTTAATGTGTCAAGTAATATGTGTAAAATAGTTAACAATAAAGGCATAGTTGAAAATGAAGTGAGCAGGATAAAGGATAGACAAAAGTGCACAGAATTTTGAAAATGTTCAGAGAAAGGAAAAACAGCTAATTGTGCAGATTGTGTTTGACATATATTTTTTAAAAATCTTTTTTTTAAGTGTTTGTTTATTTTTAAGAGAGAGCGTGCATGAGCAGGGAGAGGCAGAGAGAGGGAGACAGAGGATCTGAAGCAGGCTCCACACTGACAGCGGAGAGCCCGATGTGGGGCTCTGAACTCATGAACTGTGAGATCATGACCTGAGCTGAAGTTGGAGGCTTAACTGACTGAGCCACTCAGGCACCCCCCACCCCCCGCCCATATATTTCTATCTTATTTCACACTGTGTATCCTTTAAAGTAGTTTGAGGGTAAACCCATGGCATGAGTAATTTGCTTCATTGTACTGTAGCTTTTTCCTAACATCCTTGAAGTATCTCCACATGCCCAGTAGGTTAGTTAGGACGGATCTAGACCTGATTTCTGGTACTGTTTTCTCAGGGGATGATGGTTTCAGGTCTGGTTATTAGAGTTCTGGTTGTTCCACATTAGAAGTTTCCAGAACACTTTCTTTTAAAGCTATGGTGATATGAAGAACAGAAGCTTATGTGTTCTATCAGTGCTAAGCTCTCTAGGCCTTGCAGTTGGTATTCTTTGACCAACTGATAGAATTTTTCCATCTCTTACACTTTGTTTTCTGGTCTTAATCTTATTCAGGGTGCTGGAAAATCTTTATATGTGCTGACGGCCTGAAGTATTTCTCATTTTGGAATCTTTTATTTTTTAATTTTTAAAAAGTGTGTGTGTGTGTTTTTTTTTGTTTTTGTGTTTTTTTTTTTTTTTTTGAGAGAGAGAGAGCATGAGCAGGGGAGGGGCAGAGAGAGACACAGAATCTGAAGCAAGCACTATGCTCCAAGCTGTCAGCACAGAGCCTGATGCGGGGCTCGAACTCACGAACTGTGAGATCATGACCTGAGCCAAAGTTGAATGCTAAACCAACTGAGCCACCTAGGCACCCTGGAAGACTTAGTTTTAGAAGAGAGCATGGCTATTAGGTTTCTTGACTAGACTAGACCCTTATTGCCTTTCTCCTTTGCTATTCTTATCAGAACAAAGTCATGTGATACCATGGCTGATGGAGGAATTGGCAATAAAAATGCAGATCCCTGGAGGAAGTAGAGGTTGTTAGAAATATGCTAAGGAACAATGGATTTGTCAGACTTGGGTTTCTCACTAAGGGATCACTTAGGAGATAACATTTGGAAAGACAGAATTGATTTTAGCCAGGCAAGGACAAGAAATCCTTGTGTTTAGTATGTTAGCAGAGGAAAAAAGAGTTTTATATGATTGACAGTACAAGCATTGGGGAAAGGCAAGGGCACACATTTGCTGAGAAGTAATGAAAAAAGAGCAGTGGGCTTTTTTCCTTGGACTGTGGAATAGGCTGAGACATAAACAGACTGTTTAAATGGAAACTCTTAGGGAAATTTGGAAGTGAACATGTTTTTTAGGGTGAATGGAGTTACTTTCACAATACAAAAGCCCGTCGCCACGTCTAGCAAAAGCCACCGTTGTCTTATATTTATTACTTTACCTCTTGTGATAAAAGAAAAATATACTGACTTTTTTCCCTTTGTCTTCCTGAAATTCTCAATATGGTTTTGAACTTTGAGGATTTATTTATCTCTGTGTTTTATTTAAGATCTTATTGTTTATGTAAGGATTTAATAATAATTATGTGACTTAAAAACAAAATTTCTAGAATTATATAGCTTAAAGTTGAACCAGTAACAGGGCTGCAACTTTGAGGTAACAACCTCATGGATTTTTATAGTAATGAAGCTACTGATATTTAGTCTCTTTCTTTTGTTTTCCCTAGAGGTTTTGCTACTTGTTGATGAGTGCTTCAACTTACACGTTTATGATGATGTGGGAGTACAGCCACTATCTCTTATTTCTTCAAGCAATATCTCTATTCTTGCTAGATAGTTTTTCACTGGAGCAAAGTGAGAAGGTACTTTGAATTTTAAAATTGTGGTTTTAAATCCGGAGAATAAATATTTTTATAGTGTCGTATCTTTAGGTAATTTGGCTTTTAAGCTTTATTTTGAAATTTTTGTTGTTTGGGTTTTGTTTGTTTTGTTTTGGGAGGCAGCGGTGGGATTATTTTGAAATGTTTTAATAGGCTCTGACTTCACACTTGTACTCAAAAGATTGTTAAACTCATTCTCCCAGCCATTTAAGAAGGACTTCGAAATTCCCTTCAAGACAGCCTGCTTACCCAAAGTCACCATGTGCTTTTGCTCTTTTAAGCCATTTCTCCTTCCCTTTCTATTTCTTTAAAAAAAAAAAAAAAAAAGTTAAATATAGAATAGACACAAAAGAGTGTATATACGCTGTGTAAATATACTATATGGAATAACACATGACTGTTTGACCATCCAGGCCAAGAAATAGAGCATTTGAATACCCAGAAGTCCCGCTTTTAACTGCTTCCAGTCAACAGAAGCAACTGTTGCTCCCTCCCCAACAGAGGTTCACTGTCCTGAGTTTTGTTAATCCTTTCCTCCTGTTTCCTTGTGGTTTTTACCACCTATCTATATATTCCTTAAGACATGCTGAAAATAATGTATTGTTTACTTTTGTCTGATTTGCTTTTGAGATTCATCCTTGATGATGTACAGACCTATATTTCTTTCATGTTTATGTATTTACACATTCTATTGTTGATGGACATTTCAGGTTTTTTTCCAGTTTATTGTCCATATGACCAATGCTGCTATAAGCATTCTTACCTGGGACATAAGTGTAAGATTTTTCTAGAGTATACACTTCATAGTGGAATTACAAGTCAAAGGATATATGCATATTCAACCTAACCACATAGCAAGACTTTGTCCAGAATGGTTCTATCAGTTTATATAACTGCCTACAGTGGTTAAAGGTTCCCATCAGTGTTTGGTTCCTTTTTTTATCTTTATCTTTTTCACTCTTTTCTTATCTTTTATTTATAAACATTTATTAAGTATTTAATATGTTGTCCAAGCCAGAAACTCGTGGGTCTTCTTGCTCTTTCTTTTCTTCATCCTATATATTTAGATGATCCAGAATCCTGATGAATATCAACATTTAGGTTAATTGAATTGAGGGTGTTTAACATAAAGAGTCATTAATCAAATACAACGCCATTATCTTATTAATTGAAAGGGTAGCAAGAACCCAAAAGCATCATACAGGCAGCAACTGCAGGAAGCAGTTACCACCACTAGAGTTGAGGGAGCAAAGGGGAGAAATTGGAGTTTTTAAAACTTCAAAACTTAGAAGAGGAACCCCTGTGGAGCTGAAACTCAGGCTTCTAAGGAGGGGCTGCCTCCCAGCTTTGCTGGAGTCTCTGAACTGGAGAAATGGAACCCAGACTTCTGAGAATGGGGGCTCTGTCCAGCTGGCCCTGGGGTCTCCGGGGCAAGAGAATGTGTTAAAGCTGGTCTGTCGAGTGTTGGAGAAGCTGCACATGCATTTAGCTGCTTTAGCTGGAAGGAATTGCTCTAGTGGAGTGAAGAAGTATTGCTGATATGATACTCACAGGAACTGCAAAGCAGACAGGAAGCCACAAGCTCCTCCCTTCTTCTTCAGCCTTATTATCTCTCTCTAGCATTTCATATTGGCAGAGTTTAATAGGGAGCCAACTGGAAAAGCAGAGACATAGAAAGCAGAGTCCTCAACCCCAGCATTACAAGACAGTGGGTAGAGGGATAGGTTTGGAGCTAAGAGACAGTCACTCAATAACTAGCACACATCTCCAGAACCAGCATCCAAAATCAGGAAGTAGAATTTTTTTAGCACCTGGAAGATCCCATTGTGCCTTCTCCCAGTCAATGTTTCAGCCTTCCTACAGTAAGGTATTTCTTTTTCTTAATGGCTCTGGCCTTCTAAGAGGCCAGATATTTTTTTTTCTGTTTTTCTTTTTCTTTCTCTTTTTCTTTTTCATTTTGTTTTCTTTTCTTTTCCCTTTAATACTGTCTTTTGATTTCCTCCCCTATCTAATGTCTATATTTTGTCTTAGTTTTCCCTTTCCAAAAGGAATTAATCTTATGGTAGAGAAAATTAGTATATTATTGAATTTTAGAAAAGAAATCTTTTTTTTTTTTTTTTTTTAGATGTTAGAAAAGAAATTTTCTAAGACAACTTTCTTGGGAGATCTTCTATTAAGATATTGAATTTGACTTTCTTATGCTCACTGTTAAATGGACCAAATCTAAAAATACTGGTCTCTGGTGCTACATTTCATGGCAATGTTTTTACTAGGTGGTGTTTGGGAACTGCTGCTAAAGATGATAATTTTTGATGTATGCAGTTTGATGATGTATAGATGGATTTTATTTTATTTTTTTTTTTCAACGTTTATTTATTTTTGGGACAGAGAGAGACAGAGCATGAACGGGCGAGGGGCAGAGAGAGAGGGAGACACAGAATCGGAAACAGGCTCCAGGCTCTGAGCCATCAGCCCAGAGCCCGACGCGGGGCTCGAACTCACGGACCGCGAGATCGTGACCTGGCTGAAGTCGGACGCTTAACCGACTGTGCCACCCAGGCGCCCCGAGATGGATTTTAATAACAGGGCAAGCAAGCCAAGTAAAATTAAATCAGAGCCTAGGACTAAGATTTTTTTCAGTCTGATTTAGATGTCCTTGGTTTTAAATCTTTTTACTTTGCTTATAAGAGTTATTTCTAAGAAAATAAGAAATTCATTTCATACCATAACATTAAAAATACAGATTATGGCACAAAAACAGACACATAGACCA
>NW_024412417.1:6936884-6938000 GCF_014898765.1 Herpailurus yagouaroundi
ATCTTTGACAAAGCAGGAAAGAACATCCAATGGAAAAAAGACAGTCTCTTTAACAAATGGTGCTGGGAGAACTGGACAGCAACATGCAGAAGGTTGAAACTAGACCACTTTCTCACACCATTCACAAAAATAAACTCAAAATGGATCAAGGACCTGAATGTGAGACAGGAAACCATCAAAACCCTAGAGGAGAAAGCAGGAAAAGACCTCTCTGACCTCAGCCGTAGCAATCTCTTACTCGACACATCCCCAAAGGCAAGGGAATTAAAAGCAAAAGTGAATTACTGGGACCTTATGAAGATAAAAAGCTTCTGCACAGCAAAGGAAACAACCAACAAAACGAAAAGGCAACCAACGGAATGGGAAAAGATATTTGCAAATGACATATCGGACAAAGGGCTAGTATCCAAAATCTATAAAGAGCTCACCAAACTCCACACCCGAAAAGCAAATAACCCAGTGAAGAAATGGGCAGAAAACATGAATAGACACTTCTCTAAAGAAGACATCCGGATGGCCAACAGGCACATGAAAAGATGTTCAGCGTCGCTCCTTATCAGGGAAATACAAATCAAAACCACACTCAGGTATCACCTCACGCCAGTCAGAGTGGCCAAAATGAACAAAGCAGGAGACTATAGATGCTGGAGAGGATGTGGAGAAACGGGAACCCTCTTGCACTGTTGGTGGGAATGCAAATTGGTGCAGCCGCTCTGGAAAGCAGTGTGGAGGTTCCTCAGAAAATTAAAAACAGACCTACCCTATGACCCAGCAATAGCACTGCTAGGAATTTATCCAAGGGACACAGGAGTACTGATGCATAGGGGCACTTGTACCCCAATGTTCATAGCAGCACTCTCAACAATAGCCAAATTATGGAAAGAGCCTAAATGTCCATCAACTGATGAATGGATAAAGAAATTGTGGTTTATATACACAATGGAATACTACGTGGCAATGAGAAAAAATGAAATATGGCCTTTTGTAGCAACGTGGATGGAACTGGAGAGTGTGATGCTAAGTGAAATAAGCCATACAGAGAAAGACAGATACCATATGGTTTCACTCTTATGTGGATCCTGAGAAACTTGACAGGAACCCATGGGGGAGGGGAAG
>NW_024412417.1:6938100-6983197 GCF_014898765.1 Herpailurus yagouaroundi
ACTCTTATGTGGATCCTGAGAAACTTAACAGGAACCCATGGGGGAGGGGAAGGAAAAAAAAAAAAAAAGAGGTTAGAGTGGGAGAGAGCCAAAGCATAAGAGACTGTTGAGAACTGAGAACAAACTGAGGGTTGATGGGGGGTGGGAGGGAGGAGAGGGTGGGTGATGGGTATTGAGGAGGGCACCTTTTGGGATGAGCACTGGGTGTTGTATGGAAATCAATTTGACAATAAATTTCATATATAAATAAAAAAAAATAAATAAATAAAAAATAAAAAAATAAAAATACAGATTAAACATTTGTATAATATATTCTAAATTATAGTAGAGCATTTATTTTATAATTGATTTATAATAATATAATTGGATACTAATAATTATGTATAATCTACTCTACACAAAACCAATGAAAAGATGTACAGTAAGATTCATTTTATTCTCATTCATCTTATTTTGTTTCAACAGGTTCATGAAGTTTATAAAATCTATATATTTTCTCTCTTTCTGGGATATTTACTGCAGTTTGAGAATTCAGCTTTATTGGTGTCTCCTCTATTAAGTTTAGTAGTAGCCTTAATGCTTGCTAAGTGCCTTCAGGTAATAAGAATTGCCTTTTTATCATTCTTGTGGTAAATTTTTTAATTGTTCATTTTTCATGCCTCACTTCTTTGTTCATGGTTGTTTTCCCCACAGCTGAATGTGAAAAAAGGAACTTTTATAGCCAAAATAATGAAAGTGATTAATTTTTACTTGGTGTGTACTCTGACAGTGACACTGAATATTATAATGAAGGTAAATAACTCTGGGTCTGAAATTCACGTAGAAGAGCAAGTTGAATAATGAAAGTACGGTGCTAAATTTTAATGAGCATGATTACATAGCATGGTAATAAAGTTTTTACAGTAAAATTATAAGTTGAACAATGATCATTCTTTCATGAGAATATAGGATTCTGATTCTTTTCTAGATACGCTTAAAAGATACACCTTATTTTCCATTTCATTTAAAATATTAAGTAATGTATGGAGTATATTGAGATGAGTAAAAGTGTTCAAAAGAGTATGTCAAGTCTCCTTGCTTCATAGTTATAGCATGTATTATTTAATTCCTTTTTAATTCATATTTTTTGTTTTATAGTCTTGCTGTGTTTTCAATTTCTAGACAGAAACATATTGCTGTGAGCATAGCTAATAGTTCTTTGTTGTAACTAGTGTTTTTTACTTCCAGATGTTTGTCCCACACAAAGAAAATGGGCACATGCTGAAATTCCTTGAAGTAAAATTTGGATTAAATATGACTAAGTAAGTTTTATTTATTAATTTTTTTAAGTTTATTTATTTTGAGAGGGAGAGAGTGCATGCAGAAGTCAGGAAGGGGCAGAGAGGAAGAGAGAGAGAATCCCAGGCAGGCTTGGTGCCATTAGCACAGACACTGACACAGGGCTCAAACCCACAAATTGTGAGTACATGACCTGAGCCGAAACTAGGAATTTCGGCTGAAATTGACTGAGCCACTCAGGCACCCCAGTAAGTTTTAGATTATATAAAAATTTATGTAGGGGCTCCTGGGTGGCTCAGTTGGTTAAGCATGTGACTTTGGCTCAGGTCATGATCTCCTGACTCTTGAGTACAAGCCCTGTATCAGGCTCTGTGCTGACAGCTCAGAGCCTGAGCCTGCTTCAGATTCTGTGTCTCCCTGTGTCTTTCTTCACGCCCCCCACCCCCCCATGCACGTGTGCTCTCTCTCCTTCTCTCTCTCTTTCTCAAAAATACACATTAAAAAAATTTTTTTTTTAATTTGTCTAACTCTATACCACTTAGAAAATATAGAGCAAAAATAATCCAAGGGGTAGTAGACACTTAATTACATACCACTTAGAAAATAAATAATTTGGAAAATTACAATATCTAGGAGAAATATATTAATATTTTTTCTCATTAAAAAAAATCTCATTTAGGGGTGCCTGGGTGACTCAGTTAAGCGTCCGATTTCAGATCAGGTCACGATCTCACGGTTTGTGAGTTCAAGCCCCACGTCAGGCTCTGTGCTGACAGCTCAGAGCCTGGAGTCTGCTTTGGATTCTGTGTCTCCCTCTCTGTCTCTGCCCCTCCCCTGCTCATGCTCTGTCTCTCTCTGTGTCAAAAATAAATAAAAACATTAAAAAAAAAATCTCATTTAGGTGTTTTATAAATTAGATGTACTTAAACCCTAATAGTGTGACAGCGTTTGAGAGTATTTTTTCTCTTAATGCAGAACAATGATACAGTCTAAAGTCAGAATAAATTAAAGATATAAAATAAAGAACCAATATAATTAAAAAAAATTTTTTAAATGTTTATTTTTGAGAGAGAGCGAGCGAGCGAAAGAGAGAGAGTGAGAGAGAGAGAGAGAGAGAGAGAGACAGCATGAGTGGGGGAGGGGCAGAGAGAGAGAGGGAGACACAGAATCTGAAACAGGCTCCAGGCTCTGAGCTGCGGGGCTTGAACTCAGGAACAGCGAGATCATGACCTAGACTGAAGTCAGACACTTAACCGACTGAGCCATCCAGACCCCCCAAGAACCAATGTAATTGTAACCACTAAAAATGTTTGCATCAAAAAGAGGTGGGCAGTAAGATACTTATTTCATAGCAAAGAAATGAGATCATAATAGTGGATTAGATCAGAAGCTGACTTTTAAATTCAAGAATAATGTACCTTTTGTTTGTTAAATGCATTTTTTAAATCTAAAGTGAAATAAATGACTTATGCACTGATGGAGTCCACTTGCATAACAGAAAAAATATTTACACATTTTTCTAGTTCTTCTAATATACCTTAGAACCTTATAATTCACTGTGATTACATGGGATTTCAGATGCTGTGCATGGAATTTCATGTGTGTTATATCACAGTTAATAAAGCTTTTGACATCGTTTAAACACTTCAGAAATCTTCTGAAGTTTGTTAAGTCAGGTATGGATATCTACTGAGGTAAAATCCCGTAAGAGGCCATATACTCCGTAAGGGCAGGGATCATGTCTTTTTCAGGGATATTTATAGGCCTGACACTTAGCAGGCAATTAGGAAAAATTGGTTATAGATCTCCATAATTGACTAGCCTTTCCCCTGACTTTTTCTTTAACCTTGGAAAACTCTAGAGTTCACAAATAGGATTAAGGGCTGCTTTTGTCTAGCATTTCTTAGTTGATGTTATGTAGCGCCCCTTTCTTCAGCACGTCAGGTACTAGATTTGTTTCGCTGGGTAATATAATAGGTATTTTAAGAATAAGGTATGGGGGCGCCTGGGTGGCGCAGTCGGTTAAGCGTCCGACTTCAGCCAGGTCACAATCTTGCGGTCCGTGAGTTCGAGCCCCGCGTCGGACTCTGGGCTGATGGCTCAGAGCCTGGAGCCTGTTTCCGATTCTGTGTCTCCCTCTCTCTCTGCCCCTCCCCTGTTCATGCTCTGTCTCTCTCTGTCCCAAAAATAAATAAACGTTGAAAAAAAAGAATAAGGTAGTGTCTCTGTCCTTAAGAATATTGACATCTTAGGGCGCCTGGGTGGCGCAGTCGGTTAAGCGTCTGACTTCAGCCAGGTCACGATCTCGCAGTCCCTGAATTCGAGCCCTGCGTCAGGCTCTGGGCTGATGGCTCAGAGCCTGGAGCCTGTTTCCGATTCTGTGTCTCCCTCTCTCTCTGCCACTCCCCCGTTCATGCTCTGTCTCTCTCTGTCCCAAAAATAAATAAACGTTGAAAAAAAAAAATTAAAAAAAAAAAAAGAATATTGACATCTCACTTGGTACTTTTTGTACAGTTAATAACATGGGTGGTATAAATAGTAAATGCCTTTACACTCACATGTGCCAACTGGGTATTAGGATTTGTAGTTCACCAGAATGTCAGGAAACATTTCTTTTTTTTTTTTTTTTAATATATATTTTTTAATTTTATTTTTTTTAATTTACGTCCAAATTAGCGTATAGTGCAACAATGATTTTGGGAGTAGATTCCTTAATGCCCCTTACCCATTTAGCCCATCCTCCTTCCCACAACCCCTCCAGTAACCCTCTGTTTGTTCTCTATATTTATGAGTCTCATCTGTTTTATCCCCCTCCCTGTTTTTATATTATTTTTGTTTCCCTTCCCTTATGTTCATCTGTTTTGTCTCTTAAAGTCCTCATATGAGTAAAGTCATATGATACTTGACTTTCTCTGACTAATTTTGCTTCGCTTAATACCTTTTAGTTCCATCCATGTAGTTGCAAATGGCAAGATTTCATTCTTTTTAATTGCCAGGTAATACTTCCTTGTATGTATAAACCACATCTTCTTTATCCATTCATCCATCGATGGACATTCGTGCTCTTTCCATACTTTGGCTATTGTTGATAGTGCTGCTATAAACATGGGGGTGCATGTATCCCTTCGAAACAGCATACCTGTATGCCTTGGATAAATACCTAGTAGAGCAACTCCTGGGTCATAGGGTAGTTCTATTTGTAATTTTTTGATGAACCTAGATACTGTTTTCCAGAGTGGCTGCACCAGTTTGCATTCCCACCAGCAGTGCAAAAGAGATGCTCTTTCTCCACATCCAACATCTGTTGTTGCCTGAGTTGTTAACATTAGCCATTCTGACAGGTGTAAGGTGGTATCTCATTGTGGTTTTAATTTGTATTTCCCTGATGATGAGCGATGTTGAGGATTTTTTCGTGTGTTGGTTGGCCATCTGGATATCTTCTTTGAGGAAGTGTCTATTCATGTCTTTTGCCCATTTCTTCACTGGCTTATTTGTTTTTTGGGTGTTGAGTTTGATAACTTCTTTATAGATTTTGGATACTAACCCTTTATCTGATATGTCGTTTGCAAATATCTTCTCCCATTCCGTCGGTTGCCTTTTAGTTTTGTTGATTGTTTCCTTCGCTGTGCAGAAGCTTTTTATTTTGATGAGGTTCCAATAGTTCATTTTTGCTTTTGTTTCCCTTGCCTCTGGAGACATGCTGAGTAAGACGTTGCTGCGGCCAAGATCAAAGAGGTTTTGAGGAAACATTTCTGTTGAGACAGACTTTCAAGAACCAGTAATGAAATGTTAATAAATATTGGATGTGCACGATACTAGGCCAGGTATTCTGAGCTATTAAAAAATGACTATAATCTTAAACTAGCAAATTGTATTAAGTGCTATAATAGAAGGATAAGTAAAGTGCCATGGGAATATGGGGAAGGAAAGATTGAGACTGGGTGACATGGAAGAATATTCATGAAATTGAAATTTGAATTGGATCTTACAGAATTAGTACGTTTAATAGGCAGATAAAAAAGACATGAATTCATCATACAATCATATATACAAGACAGTTGGATAGCAGCCTATTTGATACAGTTGTATTGCTGCTTGACACATTGTGAAACTTTGACCTTTAATTCTAAACCCAGTGATTTGTGAAGCAGGCATTCTCAGGCCACCCATGAGCTCTCCCGAAGATCACTCCATCTCTTAGCTCCTTTCCCAGGGTTAGGATTAAGGATAAAATGGTGGTTGGAGATGGGTCAGATGTTGAGAATGCAGATAAAACTATATATAAGCAGGAGCCTTGTTAATCATATTTAGCTTAGAGTCAAAAGAAGTTTATCTTGATTCTTAATAGCTTGAAATGTTTATGTGTTAAATCTTATGACTTCTGTCGTAATAATTAGGTTACTCTCTTAAAATGAGTCCCGTGGGGCACCTGGGTGACTCAGTGGGTTAAGCATCCAGTCTTGATTTCAGCTCAGGTCATGATCTCATGGTTCATGAGTTTGAGCTCCATGTCCAATTCTGAGCTGACAGCATGGAGCCTGCTTGGGATTCTCTGTCTCCCTGTCTCTCTGTCCCTCCCCGACGCACTCGTGTGCATGCTCTCTCTCTCAAAAATAAATAAACCTAAAAGAAATATTTTTCAAAATGGGTCCTAGTTGAATTACATTTATCCATATAAAACAGGACTGTCCAATAATATAATGTGAGTCACATATGTAATTTTCTAGGAGCCACATTAAAAAAAGTAAAAAGAGGGGCGCCTGGGTGGCTCAGTCGGTTGGGCGTCCGACTTCGGCTCAGGTCATGATCTCACGGTCCGTGTGTTTGAGCCCCGTGTTGGGCTCTGTGCTGATGGCTCAGAGCCTGGAGCCTGTTTCAGATTCTGTGTCTCCCTCTCTCTCTGACCTTCCCCCGTTCATGCTCTGTCTCTCTCTGTCTCAAAAATGAATAAGCGTTAAAAAAAAAAAAATTAAAAAAAGTAAAAAGAGGGGTACTGGGTGGCTCAGTTGGTTAAGCATCCAACTTCAGCTCAGGTCATGATCTCACAGTTTGTGAGTTCGAGTCCCGCATCGGGCTCTGTGCTGACAGCTCAGAGCCTGGAGCCTGCTTCTGATTCTGTGTCTCCCTCTCTCTGCCCCTCCCCGGCTCACACTCTTGCTCTCTCTCAAAAATAAATAAACGTTAAAAATTTAAATGAAGTAAAATAAATTTTAAAAAAGGTAAAATGAAACAAGGGAATTTTATTTTAATTATAAATTTATTTAATCTGATTTATTAAAATATTTTAATGTGCAAACAGTATAAAAATTACTAATGAGCTATTTTGTATTCTTTTGTCCTTTTTCATTTTCTTTTATGTTTGAAATCCAGGATACTTAAAGTAGATCTCCATTTGCATTGGCCGCATTTCAAGTGCTAATAGCCCCATTGTAACTAGTAGCTACCATGTTGAGCACTGCAGATGGAAGGGTTGGACAGCTGAATTTTTTGTTGTTTCCAGATAAAAATAGAAAGTGAAACTCTATTGAAACCATATTGAATTCTAGAGATGGTCACATTACTGGATAATACAGAGCAGCAGTTTTACATTTATTAGGGCAATTTGTTGAGAAGAGTTACTAACGCTATTATCTTCATTTATAAAGGGTACTGTTACAAGTGAATTTAGGAAATGTGTTTTGTGTTTTATGTTTTTATTGAGATAATACTTTTATGTTCAGTAGTTTATAACATCTGTGATTTTAACATCATGCTTTTTGTTTTCTCAAGGAATTTTACAATGAATTGGCTCCTGTGTCAAGAATCCCTGCAGGCACCATCTCAAGATTTTTTTTTGCGATTGACACAGTCTTCTTTATTACCTTTCTATGTTTTAGTGTTAATTATTTGTTTTCTTTCTATGATGCAAGTTATTTTTAGGAGAATTAAGTAAGTACCTATGAGAATCATCACATTGCTAACTAATACCTTATGGAAATACGTAAACTATCAATTTTTAGTATCCTTCCAATATTTGTGTATTTGTTTTAGAGTTTCTAGTTCCATTCTCTTGTTATGAACATGTACAAGATCGTTATAACTTAACCGGATAATATTCAAATTTGTTTATACATCTAAATACATGATGTACAAATTTAATGTAGGAATAATATTCATTTAAACTGTTAGACTCCTTCACTAATTTAGTCATATTTTTACTGAATGTAAGAATAATTTTTGTAACCTAAATGAAGCTAGTAATGTAAGTGATTTTAAATTATGAAGACTATTTTAAAATATTTTTGTCATGGCTGAAAGCAATAACTAGTTAAGTGATAATCTTGGAAAAGGAACCTAAAAATCTTTTTTGTCATATTTCCTGAATTTTCATATTTAGTCTTCACTGAGTCAGTTTCTTCAGGTTCTTAAAAGCCCTTTCAAGGACTTGGAGATGTATATAAGTTAGGCATTTGACTATCAGAATATACTTTCAGATTTCAAGAACCACCTGTATTTCTTTTTTTTTTTTTTTGAAAAAATTTAAGACCTTTGATTATTTAAAAATGTTTTTTCAATAGTAAAAATCATTTCCTTTGTGTAGTGGCAAGTCCTTGAAAGAAACTATTACGCTTGAAGATGGACGAATTGGAGGAAGGCCAGAAATAATTTATCATGTGATTCATACTATTTTATTGGGCTCTCTTGCAATGGTTATAGAAGGGTAAGTGTAATTTATTGGAGCTATTTGTTTTTACAATCAGTTGTCCTTTCTAATGGTAATAAATGGATACTTTCAAGAATATATTTATGAGGGACGCCTGGGTAGCTCAGTTGGTTTATGTGTCTGACTCTAGATTTTGGCTCAGGTCATGATCTCATGGTTCCTGAGTTTGAGCCTGGCATTGGGCTCTGCCCTGACATTGTGGAGTCTGCTTGGGATTCTGTCTGTCTGTCTGTGTGTCTCTCTCTCTTTCTCTCTCTCTCTGTCCCTACCCTGTTTGCACTCTCTCTCAAAACAAAACAAAACAAAACAAAAACAAAAACACTTAAAAAAATATATATATATATTTATGAAACTATAAAAACTCAAAATCTACAAACTTTCTTAATTTATCTGGAGTTTACAGAGGTGCTTATAGTACAGTGAACTGACATTTATTTATTCACTCATTTGTTCAAAAACTATTGAATGTTTTCCAAGGACCAGGCATTGTACTAGGTGCTGAAGGTACATTGGTAAGCAAAAGTGGACATACAGTTTCTAACCTTATGTGACTGTGGCCTAATGGAGGTGACAGATATTAATCACACAAAAATAAAATTACAACTTTGTTAAATGAAATAGAGGTAAATCGTGCTGTGAGGTTAAGAGTTCAGTAAATGATACCCTTTAAAGTTTGGACTCAGATGAAAAATAAGACACATGGGTATAAAATGATTTTGAATACTCAATTTCAATTTGAGGAGGGGCTTTTCCCACAGTAACAACAAGCAATTGTCCAGGTACCAACTGAATGTCCTACACTTTGACTTAATTCTGGCACTGTCCACCTAGAGGTTGCATCAGATTCCACAGTTCAAGATTACCCCCAACCCACTTCATGTGCCAGTTGCAAATCCAGGTTATTACCTGTGCTTCTGACCAACTGGCTATAAATCAGAAGTTCTTAGATCCCCCTCCTCAGGTTCAATTAACTTGCTAGAACAGTTCACAGAACTCAGAGAAACATTTTACTTACTAGATCACTAGTTTATTATAAAAGGATGTAACTCAGGAACAACCAGATGGAAGCTCGGCAGAGGGCAATGTTTGTAGGAAGCGGTCCGGAGCTCCCGTTATCTCTCTAGGTGTACCACTCTCTCCAGGTCTACCTGTGGTCGCCAACCCAGAAGCTCTCCAAACCCTGTCCTTTTGGGTTTTTATAAAAGCCTCACATAGGCATGATTGATTAAATTATTGGCCATTAGTGATTGAACTCAACCGCTAGGCCCTTTTCCCTCCCCAGAGGTTTGGAGTGGGACTGAGTTCCAACTCCCTAATCACATGGTTGGCTCCACTGGCAACCAGCGCCATCCTTGAGTGTCTTCCTAAAAGTTACCATTAACATAAAAAAAGATACCTTTCCAGTTTCATCACTTTGGAGATTCTAAGAATTTTAGGAGCTGTGAGCCAGGGATTGTACAAAGACCAAATATATGAGAAATACATTTCAATCATCTGAATGATTCTGATTCTATAAAGGTTGCATTGGAAACCACTTCTTCATGTGTGAACAAAGGGTTTCTACTATTTGCCACCCCAAATTGACCTTAGTCCTCAGACTTTGGGCTTTCCCTCTTTAATGGGTAGAGCCTTGGTAAGTTTATGCCCCTGTCTACACCTACCGTGCAAAAGGAAGATACAAAATATGGATGCCTAGAATGTTTAAGCTGGATATGCTCAATTCTCCCTCTTAATACACAAATCAGATAAATCACTGCCATGAAGAGGAGCCATTAAGATTCTGAGGTAGAGGGATAAGAGGGGAAGTAGGGAGAGATGAAAAGTATTGATCCTAGTATAAGATTTCTCAAGTTAAATTTTCTCTAATTATGAATATAGATACTGAATCACAGTCCCATGGTGCTTTTCCAAAAAGAAAGCTTAGCTGTTTTCAAGTATTATATTAATTTTTTATCTTGAAATACTATATACATCACAACCTCAAAGTTACAGTTATTATTGGGCCTGCATTTAACATCTTAATAAGCACAAATGTGCTATATTATAAATCTTTTTATTATTTGATATCAATATTTCAGCATAATTGGTTTCCTTTGTAAACCTATGTACTTTATGCATTTAAAAACATTTTCTTGGGGTGCCTGGGTGGCTCAGTCGGTTAAGGGTCCGACTTCGGCTCAGGTCATGATCTCGCGGTCTGTGAGTTCGAGCCCCGCGTCGGGCTCTGTGCTGACAGCTCAGAGCCTGGAACCTGTTTCGGATTCTGTGTCTCCCTCTCTCTCTGACCCTTCCCCATTCATGCTGTCTCTCCCTGTCTCAAAAATAAATAAACATTAAAAATAAATAAATAAAAACATTTTCTTGGGGCATCTGGAAGACTCAGTTGGTTAACCGACTGACTCTTGATTTTGGCTCAGGTCATGATTTCACGGTTTGCGGGTTCGAGACCTGCGTTAGGCTCCACGCTGATGGCAAGGAACCTGCTTGGGATTCTCTCTCCCTCTGTCTCTGCCTCTCCCCCGCTCGCACACATGCATGCTCTCTCTTAAATAAATAAACTTAAAAAAAAAAAAAAAACATTTTCTTTTAAGTCATCCGTACACTTTATCAGACTGCCAAACCCCTGACCAATGGGAATCTTTTACTGAAACATTAAGTGAGAATGGTGGTTCACACTAATAGTTAGCATTCCATAATGCCTAGTAAGTAGGATGAAGAAATGTGTTAAACCATGAATATTCTAAGTGATTCATGTTTTGATTCTCATCTCATTGCCTTGTAGTACTAGAATTTTGGTGCATGGGTTACCTTTTTCCCCCTTTGTACTCTCTCAGTTTTATTTCTCTCTGCAGAAGAACATTTTATTATCCTCACCATTCTTCATTGTTGGATCTACCATTTTAAGTTCAAGATCCTGTTTTTGAACATGTAATATGCATTATTCTTTCACTCATCTTTACTTCTTTAACTTATTCACTAGGCCTATAATACTGTGACCACCTGTTCATGCAAATAATAAGCATAGTCACCCAGAATGTGCCAGGCACTCTATTAAGTAGGCAGTAGGGATTAAAGAAATACAAAATCTACTCTTTTGCTTCAAAGAGTAAGTAAACCAAGAGTTAGAATAAAGTAAGTACTATGAGAAAGGTATACAAAGGGTGCTTTAATCACTCAAGAGGAGAGGTACTAACTCAGTTGTAGAGGGTGGACAGAGGAAGTCAATTTAAGGAAAATTTCCTAAATGGGGCAACAGCCTTCAGAGATAAATAGAGGTTGGCCAGACTGTTCATTTTCTTTTGTGTTTGTGTGTGTGTGTAATAATCTGGATAGAATAAATGTCAGGGGTGCTGACCAACAGGGTGGCTCAGTTGGTTAAGCATCCAATGCCTAGTTTCAACTCAGGTCATGATCTCACAGTTTGTGGGTTCAAGCCCCACATTGCACTCTGCAATGACAGTGCAGAGCCTGCTTGGGATTCTCTCTCTCTCTCTTTCTCTCTCTCTCTCTCTCTCTCTGTCAGAAATAAATAAACAAAAATGTTATATCAGATTTGTTTTTAGTAAGATCTCTCTGGCAGCAATAATTGAGGAAAACAAGATTAAAGGAAGACAGGCTGGTTAAGAAGGTGTCATAATAGAATTTAGAAAAGAGTAGCCATAGAGATGGAGGAAAGGGGCCAAAACTAAAATATTTGGGAATTGGAAACTGAGTAAGTAGCAGTAGGGACTGTGGCAGAGGGACTTTAGGAGGAGTTACAACTCAGAAGTTAAAGGAGTTTTTAAAGGAGTACATAATCAGAGAGTAGAAGGCAGGAAGAAGTGGTAAGCATGGACCTCAAGGGGTCTGGCTATAAAGGGAATCAGAGCCTAAGGCAGCACTAGACGAGGATGGATGGGCTTGTATCAAGAAGGAGAAACTTCTGTGCATTATGGAATGGAACACTTGAGATTGTTATGCAAACTCTGGCTAGAATACTAATCATATTTAGGGAAGTCCTAGGAGAAAAACTGAAAAGGTGCATCAACACCATATTTTTGAGGGCCCTGAAATTTAGATGAGTTTTCATTTATTTCAGTAGATTCTGGGGAACCACTAGAGACTATAACAAAAAGTGTCCTGTAATTATGTTTGAAGAAGGTTCATCTGGCATTTGGTTGAAGGAGAGTCTAAAGGTAGAGATGTTAGGGCACCTGGCTGGCTCAGTGGGAAGAGTATTCAACTCTTGTTCTTGGGGTTTTAAGTTCAAGCCCCACATAGGATATAGAGATTACTAAAAAACAACAAAAGGTAGAGATGTTAATTATCAGGCTGTTGCAATAAAATGGTAAGGAAGAGATAGATGCAGAGAAATCATTGGACTGGACATAGTGGTCTAATCTCTAGAGCAGGAAGTTGGTGTTCCAGGGAATGTTATGTACATATAATTCAATGTGAATGGTGTCTCCTCGAGTTCTAAACCAGACTCTAGTTTTGATTCTGGGTGACTTGAAGAATAGCAGGAATGGGGGTAATTAGGAGGAAATATTGGTTGACCAGAGGAAACTAATACAGTTCCTTTGTCTTAGCAATATGTATTCTATATACACATACACTACTTCTGTCAAAGTCCAAGTCAGTTTTCATTTTTCTTAAGATTTAATTTTTAAATAATCTCTATACCCAACATGGGGCTCAAACTTACAACGCTGAGATTAAGAGCTGCATGCTCCACCAACTGAGCCAGCCGGGTTCCCCTACATTTTTTTATTTTTTTTTTCAACGTTTATTTATTTTTGGGACAGAGAGAGACAGAGCATGAACGGGGGAGTGGCAGAGAGAGAGGGAGACACAGAATCGGAAACAGGCTCCAGGCTCTGAGCCATCAGCCCAGAGCCCGACGCGGGGCTCGAACCCACGGACCGCGAGATCGTGACCTGGCTGAAGTCGGACGCTTAACCGACTGCGCCACCCAGGCGCCCCCCCCCTACATTTTTTTAAATCGCCAAAAAGCTAGGGTAGCAGTATAGTACCTGCAATTTTACATTTTGCTTTTATATTTTTCATAACTATTTAATACCTACTGAAGGACAGGTTTCTAGTTTTTTTCTACTAAAACAACATACTGCAGTTAAAACCTTTGTATCTTTATATACATATACTAATATATCTGTTGACTAATTTACTAGAAATGGGGTTGTCTTGGAGTACTTAAAATTTGTCTAGGTTTTGGGGTGCCTGGGTGGCTCAGTCGGTTAAGCGTCCAACTCTTGATTTCAGCTCAAGTCATGTCTTGCAGTTCGTGGGTTCAAGCCTGTTGTCGGGCTCTGCACTGGCAGTGTGGAGCCTGCTTGGGATTCTCTCTCTCTTTTTCTTTCTGCCCCTCCCCTGCTTGCATGCTCGCTCTCTCCCTCTCAAAAATAAATAAACATGAAACAAACTGAAACTAAAAACTTAAAAAAAATTTTTTATATATTTTGCCAAATTGCCTTCTGGAAAAGTATAGCAGTTTATATTTTCTCCAAGAGTACAATCTTACTACACTCTCATCTATATTATTGCTCTTATTTCATCCTCATTTTAGTAACCTGCATGTTTTCTTGATTATTTAAGAAATGAATAACAATCTGTTGCTGAAAGTTAGAGGCTAAGCTTTTCATTTTCCCTTAACATGTGGTATTTTCATGGGTAGTAGGAAAGAACTGAGAAAAGAGAAATCGGGTTGCCTGGCTGGCTCAGTCAGTGGAGCATGTGACTAATGATCTTGGGGTTATGAGTTTGAACCCCACATTGGGTGCAGAAATTACTTAAAAAAATAAAATCTTTAAAAAAAAGATAGAGAAATTAGATAGTAATGATGTTCATGGGATATCTGATATGTGACTCCCATTCTTTTCTAGCTTGAAATACCTCTGGACTCCTTATGTATGCATGTTAGCAGCATTTGGTGTATGTTCTCCTGAACTTTGGATGACACTTTTCAAGTGGCTTCGATTACGAACAGTACACCCAGTGTTACTGGTGAGTCATTGTTATTTTGTGTTAAGTAGTTGTTTCTCTTTCAATTATACAAATGGAAACTACATTGAATACAATTGAAATGGTGTGAGTAAAGGATATTATGAGTTTCAAGTGAAAAAGAGATCCCGGGGAAAAAATTTTTTTAGAATTTCTGATTTAAATGCAGATAAGTAAAATAGAAGGTAAAAATACAAGTGAATCAATAATGTTAGAGGCTATCAAGAATTAATTTTTAGGGGCACCTGGGTGGTTCAGTTGGTTGAGTGTGTGACTCTTGGTTTCATTCAGTTCAGGTCATGACGTCACGGTTTATGAGATCAAGCCCCACGTTGGGCTTTGTGCCGCCAGTGTGGAACATGCTTGGTATTCTGTCTCTCTCCCTCTCTCTCTCTCTGCCCCTCCCCTGCTTGCGTGCACTCTTTCTCTCTCTCAAAATAAATAAACTTTTAAAAAATTTATTAAAAAAGAACTAATTTTGAGCGGCTGGGCATCTGACTTCAGCTCAGGTCATGATCTCCTCGTTTGTGAGTTTGGGCCCCCAGTCAGGCTCTGTGCTTGCAGCTCAGAGCCTGGAGACTGCTTCGGATTCTGTGTCTCCCTCTCTCTCTGCCCTTCCCCTGTTTGTGCTCTGTCTCTCAAAAATAAATAATGAAACATTAAAAAATAAAATTAAAAAAAGAATTTTTATAATATCATTCTTGATTTGATATGGAACTATTATGTGTTTTCTTTTTTGTTGTTTAAACAAAAATTTTTTTTTGGTTTTGTTTTTTTAATTTAATTTTGAGAGAGAGAGAACGAGCAGGAGAGGGGCAGAGAGAGGGAGAGAGAGAATCCCAAGGAGGCTTTGCACTGTCAGCATAGAGCCCAATGTGGGGCTTAATTCCACAAATTGTGAGATCATGACCTGAACTAAAATCAGGAGTGGGACACTTAACTGCTTAACCAACTGAGCCACCCAGGCAAACTATTGTATGTTTTCAGTGTGAATACAACATTTTCACTGTGCCTGCTATGTGCAGTGAGCTTGCAATGCAAATTAATTTCATCAGGTAGATTACAGTCTCCTATTCATAAAAATAATAAGAAGTATTGACAGGGTACTGTTAGAACACAGAGTAGGGCTACTTAATTCAGTCTTGTTAGGGATTCAAAGACTTTTCAATCTGAAATTTGAAAGATGAATTATTACTTGGATGGATGGGAAAGAAAGGATGGGCATTCATGGTAGAAGGAATAAACATAGATAGGCAAAGAACATGTTGCAATCAAAGGGAATAAAAGCAGTGGCAAAGAAAAAGCATGATATATTTACTTTTCTTGGCACATAAAATGTGAGATAAGAGTGGTCAAGAAATGAGATTGGGGAATTCAAGACGTGTAAGGTCATGAAGGCCTTTGAATATCATGCAGTAACACTTGGTCTTATCCTATAGGAAGTAGAAAAATCATTGAAATGTTTGAGTGTGAGAGAGTCAGACTTCTGTTTTCTCTCAGTTCACACTTATAATTCTTTGAAGGATAGACTTGAGGGTGACAAATTCAAGCCAAGAAGGTAAGGTACTGGCTATGGTGAATGGAAGTGATAAAAGCTTCAATATATTGAGTGTTCACCACGTGTCGGGTACTGTTTATAAAATACTTTATGTGCTATTCAGTGCTTACAAAGGCCCTAACAGCTAAGTTTTATTGTCTGTATTTTATAGACAAAGAAACTAAGGGTTAATCTGGTTAAATAACTTGCTTGAGATCACACAGTTTATAAATGTGGAAATCATGATTTACACCCAGGTTTTTCTGACTCTGGGGTCTATTCACTTAATACTGTGCTATACTGGAGTGAAAAAAATTAGAAAAGAAGGTTAGTGAGACTTGGTGCTTCAACAGTATGGAGAGACAAATCATAGATATTTCCTAGTTCTCTAGTTTGTGTGACTGTGGATTTTAGGGTTACCAAAATAGGGTTATAGACATAGGACAATAGGAAGAACAGGTTTTGGCAAAGGGATGATGAATAATTATCTTTAGTAATAGTCATGTTGTGTTTTGCTGGTCTTTTTCCAGAGGAATTTATATGTTCTTGTTTTAGCATACTTGTATATTGATATGTACTGGTGTTTTTCTTGTGTTAATTCATTGCCTTTTTGTTGCTAGCTTTTTAGGTAGCATGGTGCAGTGTCCTTTTAAGCTGTTCATAACTTAAATTCCTGGCAGAATTGTCAAATATTGATTTATTATTTGAAATACTACCATAAGTGTTACCTTTTTTCTGTTCTGTCTTAAATTTATATAGTAAATATGTATGTCTCACTTTATCTCCTGCTTAATATGTCTTAAATTCGTTAATCTTCACCCATTTCACTCTGTGAACCTAGGTTCCACATTGACTTCAGTTTCTCTGAAATTTTATAACTCTAAGAATCTGTGATTGATCATGGAGTCAATGTCTAGTACCTCCAGTACATTCTGAAATGTATCCACAATCATTTTTGTTTTAATATTTTAGGCTCTTATTCTGAGCATGGCTGTGCCCACTATAATAGGTCTCAGCTTATGGAAAGAGGTAAGAAAGGTTTTTATATTATGAAAATGTACTTTACAAGGTAGTGATAAATTTACATGTGTGTAGCATATTTATATTGAGATACTATTCTAACCAAATAAAGTGTGATATTCTTAGTATGCCTAATTTTTTATCATTAGGAACACAATACAAGAGTTAAAACGTTTTTAGAATGCCACATGATGCAATTTTCTGTGGTTTCCTTATTTATTTATTTATTTATTTATTTATTTATATTTAAATGTTTATGTATTTTGAGAGAGAGCATGTGCATGTGTGTGCGAATAGGGGAGACGGAGAGAGAGAATCCCAAGCAAGCTCCACGCCTTTAGTGGGGGGCCCATCGCAGGGCTCAGTCCTATAAACCCAGGCGCCGCTCAGTTTTCTACAGTCTAATTCTGTTACTAATTCAGTTTATAATTGGCAAAGGCCATTACTGAATAAATAGGTGATAATATTAAAAAGCAGTTTGGGGGGGCACTTGGGTAGCTCTGTCAGTTTGGGCGTTTGACTTCAGCTCAGGTAATGATCTCGCGGTTCGTGAGTTCGAGCCCCGCATCGGGCTCTGTGTTGACAGCTCAGAGCCTGGAGCCTGCTTCAGATTGTGTGTCCCCCTCTCTCTCTGCCCCACCCCTGCTTGTGTTCTGTCTCTCTGTCTTTCAAAAATGAATAAACATTAAAAAAAAACCTAAAAAACCAAAAATAAAAAACCAAGTGTTAGTGAGGATATGGAGAAATAGACACACTCATGCACTGTTTGTGGGAATGCAAATTGTACAGCCACTGTGGAAGACAGTATAGAGGTTCCTCAAATAATTAAAAATAGAACTACTTTATGATCCAGCAATTGCACTACCAGATATTTACCCAAAGAATACAAAAACACTAATTCAGAGTGATACATGCACCCCTATGTTTATTGTAGCATTATTTACAATAGCTAAATTATGGAAACAGCCTAAGTGTCCATTGATAGATGAATGGCTAAAGAAGATATGGCATGTGTGTATATATTATATATAATAATATATATGTATAATATACACACACACTTATCTTGATGAGCACTGAGTAATACAGGGAATTAATTGAGTAATATAGGGAATTGTCCATTGATATATGAATGGCTAAAGAAGATATGGTGTGTGTGTGTATATTACATATATAAATATATATATTATATGTATAATACACACGCACTTATCTTGATGAGCACTGAGTAATATAGGTAATTGTTTAATCAGTATATTGTACACCTGAAAGGAATATAATGTTGTATGTTAACTACACTGGAATTAAAAAAAGTGTTTTGGCAACTCCAAAATTTGAATATTTATAAAATAATATAAATTCTTTAGTTTATTGTAGTATAACATGAAACTAATTGCCAATAAACCTGTTAAATTAATTGTGTGTTCCTGAAAGATGAAACTGATGATTGTTTGGTAATGATAAAATTATTTATTGAGTCTAGGCAGTAAATTAACCATAAAATAGATTATTTAGATTATTTGGACTGAGAAGAATGAGCAGCTCACTGAAAGAAAGTAAAAAGATCCATGATATTTTTTCCATGAGAATGATGTTATAATATTGTTTGTCTTACGTTAGTCTCGTAGTAAATACTCTGGAGCAGTTTTGAACTTTTTGGATACTTATACATAGTTTTGGGAATTTTGTTTTGCATTTTAGTTTTTTCCAAGATTAATGACAGAACTAATGGAACTACAAGAATTTTATGACCCAGATACAGTGGAACTTATGACCTGGATAAAGTAAGAATTGAACTGCTTAACACTTTTGTTAAACCATTGTTGCATGCTATCTCATCAATTCAGGGGAAAAAATAAATTAATCCTTTTCCAAATTGTTCTCATAAAACTTAGAATTTTGCCCCATGCTTTTAGGTATATTTAGTTTTTAATTGACTTATAATTCTGATTTTCTAATTGAACTCCTCTCCATTGGAAATACAGCATTAGGTCACCTGGGTAGCTTAGATGGTTAAGCATTTGACTCTTGATTTCAGCTCCGGTCATGATCTCATGGTTTGTGGGTTTGAGCCCTGCTATTGGGCTCTGCGCTTACAGTTTGGAGCCTGCTTGGGATTCTCTGGCTCCCTCTTTCTGCCCCTCCCCTGTTCATGTGTGCACGTTCGCTCTCTGTCTCAAAAATAAACTTAAAAAAAAAAAAGAAAGTAGCATTCAGGGGCACCTGGCTAGCTCAGTCAGAGCATGTGACTCAGGGCGCGTGGGTGGCTCAGTCAGTTAAGCGTCTGACTCTTGATTTCAGCTCAGTTCATATCTCATGGTCATGAGATTGAGCCCAGTGTTGGGTTCTGCACTGACAGCACAGAGCCTGCTTGGGATTCTCTCTCTGCTGTTCCCCTGCTCACAAGCGTGTGCACTCTCTCTCTCAAAAATAAATAAATAAACTTAAAAAAAGCATGTGATTTTTGATCTCTGGATTGTGAGTTCAAGCCCCTTACTTAAAGAAATAAAAAGCTAATACATATAGCATTGATAAGTTTGAGATTTGAGACTCTTTCTGTGCTACACCTAGAAATGTAGAATGTAAAGAAACAAATATTCCTTTATTTAGTCAAGAGGTTGTTTCTTTTACCCTGGGTTGGATAAGTGGTGGATTACTAGTCTTGTTAACAAAGTTTACCAAAATTTAAGATTTTAATTTTAATAGCCATACATATTTTATTTTATTTATTTATTTTTAAATTTTTTAATCTTTATTTATTTTTGAGAGAGAGAGAGAGACAGAATGTGAGCAGGGAAGGAACAGAGAGAGAGGGAGACACAGAATCCAAAGCAGGTTCCAGGCTCCAACCTGCCAGCTCAGAGCCTGACCCAGGGCTCAAACCCACGGACCGTGAGATCATGAATCTGAACCGAAGCCGGCCACTCAACTGACTGAGCCATCCAGGCACCCCTAATAGCCATGCGTATGTTAAAACCCACACAGGACAGAAGATATGGTCTTTGGCCTATGGATACAGGGAATTGCAATTGAGACCCCGTTTTCCCTCTCTCAACACACACATATGACTAAGGGACGCTCAGAGGACTACACTATCAGTGATAGAATAGACCCACAAAATAACCATCCAGTGGTAGGGAAAGCATATCTTCCTTGGCCTCAGCTATTAGTCAAACAAAAGTCTCTCCTCTGAATTTGCAGCAGTGGATCTGAATTCACACGGGTTTGCAGTTTGAAATTATACTTGTCTAATCCAAGAAACCCCCAGTCAAAAAATCATCATAAAAAGTGGTCCTGTGTGGTTTAGAGTGTCTGATATATTCTCAACCCAGGCTACACAGGTTTCCACAAATAGGACTTCATGAAGATGAGCTCTAAAATTAAAAAACACATGACAAAACGGTCCAACACAGTGAGACCAGCTGTTGTTTGTGATAAACAACAGAATTAGATCTCTAACAATTTTTCTTTTTCTTTCTTTTTTTTTTTTAGTTTATTTACTTACTTACTGAAGTAAACTCTATACCCAATATGACCCTGACATCAAGAGTCACATGCTCTTCTGACTATGCCAGCCATGTGCCCCAGAGCTCTAGAAATTTCTGATAATAAAATTTATGTGAGTTGGTTTCTGCTGCATAATAGACTACCACAAAAGTCAGTGGCTGCAAATAATAAACATTTCTTATTTTTCACTATTTTGGCAGTCAGTGAGTAGGGGGTGGGGAAGAGTCTTCTGGTCTGGGGTAGCTGCTCTGGGACTGAGTGGTCAGGCATGGCCTCTCTCACATGTCTAAAGGTTGGGTAGGTACCAGCTGGGGGAATGGAATTGACTTGGCCACAGGCCTCTCATCCAGCTCAGGTAGCCTGGGCTCATTTAGAAGATAGTGGTTATAGAGTTCTTAAGAGTAGCAAGAGAGGACGAATCTCAATGTCAAACATTTTAAAAGTTTCTGCTCACATTATGTTTCTGTTCTGTTGGCCAAAGCGAGTCACATGACCAGGACCACTGTTTGCTCTGAGAGCATAGGTATGAGGTAAGAATCATTGCAGCCATTTTACAACTAGTCTACCCTGTGGGTAGACACTATGAAATAACTACACTGAAAAATGTTTAAGACATAGAAGGAGAAAATAAAACATGAAAAAATGAAACTATCAAAAAACAGGAAAATATGGGGGGGGACAAAAATGTTTCTATAAATGAGGAATAGGTTTATAGAAATGAGAATTGGTGTTATTACAAGGTTTTGTTACTGTAAATACACATTTCATATGTATAAAAATTGTTTTCTTTAGATCACCTTTATTGCCTATTAATATTTTTTGTGAATTGTGATTACCATTGTAGGACACTGACTGTATAGCTTTGCACTGTCATTAACAAAAGATGAAGTTAAATCTGGGTGTGTGATTTATCACATTATTTTTAAGCATAGGGGCTTGAACATTGGACATTGGACATCAGGCAGTTATATATATTACTGTGGTATAATTATCCTGTTTCATGTTTGTTTCCCCATTACTGGGTGCTCCCTGAAGACAGTGGCTGTGTGCCATCTTTTATTTCCAGAGCTTGGCATTGACTCTAGCGTGTAGTAAGTGGATGCTGAATGTTGAATTGGTTGGATTGGTTAGTGAAGACATTGGAGCAACCCTTTGGGATCTGCTTTTAGGTTTCCTAGTCTTGTAAGTGGCATCTTTCTGGGGCTTTGGATCATCGTTCAAAGTGGAGAAGTCCTACATGTGTTATCTGCAGACAGGTACATGGTAAAGGTAGGGAAGAAGCAGGAGATGGATGGATTGGGAAAGATTTGGGTTGTGGTGGTTAATATTTTCAGAAGGATAAATTTGAGAATTCACACTCACCATTGAATTGATTACACTATATAAAGTAGTAAATTCCTGTCATTATATATACCCTGCATTATTTTTTAGTAGTAGTATTACCACCTGGCCTATATCCCTCCCATCTCTCTCAAAAGCCAGGAACCTTGGGGTGCCTGGGTGGCTCAGTCAGTTAAGTGTCTGACTTTGGCTCAGGTCATGATCTCATGGGTTTGAGCCCCGCATCAAGTTTTGTGCTGACAACTCAGAGCTTGGAATCTGCTTCAGATTCTGTGTCTCCCTCTCTCTGCCCCTCCCCAGCTCATTATCTATCACTCTCTCAAAAATAAGTAAACATTAAAAAAATTTTTTTTTGTTTTAATTAAAAAAAAAAGAAATGCCAGGGACCTTGTCTCCACCCCTCCTTTAAATTTTTTTTCTGTATTAGGGCACCTGGGTGGCTCACTCATTTAAGCATCCTGACTCTTCATTTTGGCTCAGGTCATGATCTCATGGTTCATGGGATTGAGCCCCATGTCAGGCTCTGCACAGACAGCATGGAGTCTGCTTGGGATTCTCTCTCTTCCTGTCTCTCTGCCTCACCCCCACTTGCTCTCAAGTTCTTTCTCACTCTCTCAAAATAAATTTAAAAATGAAAATAAAACTTAAAATTTTTTTTCCATATTTTCAGCATTCAAAATAGTTCCTGGCACTTAGTAGGTGCTTATTTTTTTGAATTCATCAATGAAACAAATGCTGATATAGAAATTCAAGTATACAATACATGATTGGTTGCCTGCTGTTTCAGAGTTGACATAAATCATTGATCTAAATAGTACACTTACCTTTTCAGTGTGTAAATCTTTATGTTTCTTTACAGAAGGCAAGCTCCAGTTGCAGCTGTGTTTGCAGGGAGTCCACAGTTAATGGGTGCGATTAAATTATGCACGGGATGGATGGTGACCAGCTTACCTCTTTACAATGATGATGATCTTCTCAAGAGAAATGAAAATGTAAGGCATTTTAGATTACACATTTAAATCTTTTAAACATCCCTCTTCTATTTTAGTATAGCTCTGTAATGATGCATGTGTTCCTGGTTAGCTAGGAAAATCCAAACAATTTTAGAAAGAGTTGATTATTAGCTTTAGTCTTTGAAAAGCTGTGTAATGTATTTAACCAAGAGGAGAGCCAAAATTAAAATACTAAGTTCTTTATTTTATGAATGGTATTGATAAGTTTCTAGGAGAAACATTTAATTTTCCACAAAGTTTCAAGGGAACTCATATGTAATATTTCACAAAGAGAAACATTCTTTGGAAAATACGATTGTTCTCAATCAAATTACCGAAGGCAGGCAGACTGTCAGTGAATGTCTTGATACACTTTGTATTTCCAAGCTAAAGTTCTGTCTCACTGTGGTTTATTTTTCAGTATGGGCTGTTATTAATAACTTAGTATAACATTACAATATCTAATAATACAATAGAATGTATTATTTTGACTGGTCCAGATGTAAATGTTAACTTCATATCTGGAAGCAGTGACCAACTGAACCTAAATTCCAAATATTCTGTTTTTCAGTTTGAGAGAATTTTATGTAGTTTTTAAGTATGCTGTAAGCTAAGGAGGTAATATAGCAATATAGAATTTAAACTGTAAGAAGACGACTCTGGAATTAGAATACCTGGATTCAAATGCTACTCCTGCCATGTGCTAGCTCTGTGACCTTGAACAAGTTTGTTTTCCTTTTTTTTAAAGATTATTTTTTAAGTTTTTATTTAAATTCCAGTTAGTTAACATACGGTATAATGTTAGTTTAAAGTGTACAATGTAGTGATTCAACACTTCTGATCTCTACACCTATCTTGGGGCTCAAACTTAAAACCCTGAGATCAAGAGTCATATGCTTTACCAACTGAGCCAGCCAGGACCCACCCCCCCCTTTTTTTTTGTATTTCCACAATTCCTGTTTTATTTAAAAAAATTTTTTTTTAATGTTTATTCATTTCTGAGAACAGAGAGAGACAGAGCATGAGTGGGGGAGGGGCAGAGAAAGAAGGAGACACAGAATCTGAAGCAGGCTCCAGGCTCTGAACTGTCAGCGCAGTCCCCCATGCAGGGCTCGAACTCACACACCATGAGATCATGACCTAAGCACCTAAGCTGATGTCAGATGTTTAACCGACTGAGTCACCCAGGCACCCCACACAATGCCTTTTTTAAAAAATTGAGGTATAGATGTGCCTGAGTGGTTGAGTCAGTTAAGTGTCTGACTCAGCTCAGGCCATGATTTCACAGTTTGTAAGTTCAGGCCCCACATTGGACTCTCTGTCAGCACAGAGCTACTTCAGATCCTCTGTCCCCCTCTCTCCATGCCCCTCCCCTGCTCTCTCACTCTCTCTCAAAATAAAAAAACCTTAAAAAATATGATTAAAAAATTTTTACAATAAATAAATAATAAATAATTGAGGTGTAATTGACATATAACATTATATTAATTTCATGTGTACGATGTAATGATTTGATATTTGTATATATTACAAATTGATTACCACATTAAGTCCAGTTAACATCCATCAACATACATAGCTATAAAAAATTTTTTCTCATGATGAGAACTTTTAAGATCTACTTTCTTAGCACCTTTTAAATGTGCAGTACGGTGTTACTAACTATGTCACTATGCTCTACATTAGGTCTCTATGACATACATTTTATAACTGGAAGTTTGTAGCTTTTGACTCCCTTCACCCATTTTACCCACCTCCCACCCCCACCTCTGGCAACCACCAGTCTGTTCTCTGTATCTGTGAGTTTGGTTGGTTTTGGTTTTGCTTTCAGATTCCACATATAAGTGAGATCCTACAGTATTTGTCCTTCTGTGTGACTTACTTCACTTAGTATAATATCCTCAAGGTCCATCCATGTTTTGTGTGTGTGTGTGTGTGTGTGTGTGTGTGTGTGTGTGTGTGTGTGTTTAAGCTTTATTTATTTAAGTACTAATCTCTACACCCAGTCTGGGGCCCGGATTCATACCCCCAAGATCAAGAGACACATGTTCTGACTGAGCCAGCGAGGCATCCCAAGGTCATCCATATTGTTGCAAATGGCAAGATTTCATTCTTTCTTATGGCTGAATAATTTCCTATTTATAAATACACACACACACATATACTACATTTTATCTATTCATCCACTGATGGACATTCAGGTTGTTTCCATATGTTGGCTTTTATAAATAATGCTGCAGTAAACATGGATGTGCATATATCTCTTTGAATTAGTGTTTCCATTTCCTTTGGATAAATACCCAGAAGTGGAATTTTTGGATGATATGGTAGTTTCATTTTTAAGTTTTTGATGAACACTTCATACTGTTTTCCACAGTGGCTGTATCACTTTACCTTCCCATCCCCAGTACGAGGGTTCCCTTTTCTCCACATTCTCGCCAGCATTTCTCATTTCTTGCCTTTTTGATAGTACCCATTCTAACAGCTGTGAGGTGATATCTCTTTATGGTTTTGATTTGCATCTCTGTGATGATGAATGATGTTGAGCACCTTTCATGTACCTGTTTGCCATCTGTATGTCTATTTTGGAACAATGTCTATTTAGATATTTTGCCCACTTTTTAATCAGATTTTTTTTTCTCCCATTCAGTAGGTTGCCTCTTCATTTTGTTGATGGTTTTCTTTGCTGTGCAGAAGTTTTTTAGTTTGATGTAGTCCCACTTGTTTATTTTTGCTTTTGTTGCCTCCACTTTTGCTGTCAAATCCGAAAAAATAATCACCAAGACCATTATCAAAGAGCTTATCACCTGTGTTTTCTTCTAGAAGTTTTATGGTTTCAGGTCTTACATTCAAGTCTTTAATCCATGTGAGTTAAGTTTTGTGTGTGCTGTACAATAGTAGTTCAGTTTCATTCTTTTGCGTGTGGCTGTGCAGTTTTCCAACATCATTTATTGAAGAGATTGTCCTTTTCCCATTGTATTGTTTTGACTCCTCTGTTGTAAATTAATTGACCGTGTACGTGTGGGTTTATTTCTGGGCTGTTTTGTTCCACTGATCTATGTATCTGTTTTTGTTTTTAACGGTTATTTATTTATTTTGAGAGAGGATGGGGGAGGGGTAGAGGGAGAGAGAACCCTAAGCAGCCTCTGCACTGTCAGCACAGTCAGTTTCATGAATTGTGAGATCATGACCTGAGCTGAGATCAAGAGTTGGACACTTAACCGACTCAGCCACCCAGGTGCCCCATATGTCTGTTTTTATCCTGATACCATACTATTTGGATTACTATAGCTTTGTAATATAGTTTGTAGTTAGGAAGCATGATTCTTCCAGCTTTGTTTTTTCTCAAGATTGCTCTGACTATTCAGGGTCTTTTGTGGTTCTATACAGATTCTAGGATTGTTTGTTCTATTTCTATGAAAAATGCCATTGGAATTTTGATAGGAATCGCACTGAATCTGTAGATGGCTTTAAGTGGTATGGATGTTTTAACATTCTTCCAGTTCATGAGCACAGAGTATCTTTCCTTTTATTTGTGTTTTCTTTAATTTCTTTAATTTTGAGCAAACTTCTGAATCTGGTTATTATAATAAGTTCTTATCTTCTGGTTGGTTGTGAGTTGGGATGCTTAAATGAGTGAGCCACCCAGGTGCCCTAATACAGAAAAAAAATTTTAAAGGTGGGGTGGAGACACGGTCCCTGGCATTTCTTTTTTTTAATTAAAAAAAAAATTTTTTTTTAATGTTTACTTATTTTTGAGAGAGGGATAGATAATGAGCCGGGGAGGGGCAGAGAGAGGGAGACACAGAATCTGAAGCAGGTTCCAAGCTCTGAGCTGTCAGTACAAAACCTGATGTGGGGCTCGAACCCACTAGCTGTGAGATCATGACCTGAGCCAAAGTCAGATGCTTAACTTACTGAGCCACCCAGCCTCCCCTAGAAGTATTTTTTTTTTAATGCCCCATGAGTGTGTTACAGCTTCTTAAAATTTAAAGTAAGTAAAAAATGTATGTGAAAAACAATAAATAGATACAGGCTGGATAGAAATATTTCCATTGAAACCTATTTAGCAATTAAATGAGATAATGCACTATGCCTGAAACATAGTAAGACTTAAATATTAGTTATTATGTTCTGATTTACTATTAAATTGTATATGCACACACATAGAAACATAGAAAGTACAAAGAGGAGCACAAAAGCAGGAATAATTGGGGCACCTGTCTGGCTCAGTCTGTAGAACATGTGACTCTTGACCTCAGGGTCGTGAGGTCAAGCTCCACATTGGGCATGGAGCCTTCTTTAAAAAAAAAAAAAAAAAAAAAAGGCAGGAACAATCCATTCTGCCTCTACAAATCCAAGTCTTCATAAAAGGCATTGGCTTGATCTGGGCTTTGAAGGACTAGTAGAAACATGGTTGGAAAAAGAATGCATTGATTCCAGGATGAAAAATGACATGAGCCATGAAATTTGTATAGCCATGAAACTAAAAAAATAAACTAGGGCCAAATTCTAAAGGACCTGGAATGTCGTGCTGAAGAATTTAGACTTACCCTTGAGGCATTTGGGAGTTATCAGAGACCTTTAATAAACCTGGGAATGGAATGCTTAGATCTGTTTTAGAGTTAATTATGGTCACAGCAGAAAGAACAGATTGAAGCAGGGGAGAGGTCAGAGATGAGGAGATCCATCTGGGTGTGATTTACTTGAGAGACAACAGCTGCCTTTGTCTAGTATTTGCTGCATTTTGAAAAGGTACAGTCGCCTAGAATGTAGATGTATATAGCATATTCCTGAACTTTTTTTTTTAGTTTTTTTGTTGTCTTATGATTGGTCTTTTCCTAATACAGAATTTCAGAATCACTTATAATTAGGTCAGACTTTTAATTAGGTTCTAGTTAAATTTAAACATTTTAGAGTTTTATGTTTTATGTGATTTAACTATGAGAATAGGAACCATGTTTCTTTTCAAAACTTTGTCTTTCTCTTTGGTATCTAGTGCACAGCAAGTACTGACTGAATAAATTTGTTGTTAAACTGAAATTCAAATCAGACTCCATAAATGAGACCATATCATTTGAATTGCATTCTATCTACAATTCATGACCTGTGACTAATCTTTGTATAATTCCTAGGCCAGGAATTCTCAAACCTGAGACTATTATGCTCCTAAGGGACATTTGGCAATGTCTGGGGACATATTGATTGTCACAACTGTAGGAGGAATTCTTCAGGCATCTAGTGGGTAGGAACCAGGAATACTGCTGAACATCCAGCACTACACAGAACAGTCATCCTCTGTCCCAACAAAGAATTCTCTAGCCCAAAATGTCAATAGTACTTAGATCGAGAAACCCTGTGTTGTTGCCATTGCATAGAAGTGGTTTTCTTGTGTGTATGTTTAAAAAATGTTTATTTATTTATTTTGTGAGAGAGAGAGAGAGGGAGAGAGAGAGAGATTATGGGGGGGGAGGGGCAGAGAGAGGGAGAAAGAGAATCCCAAGCAGGCTCCATGCTGTCTGCACAGAACCCAATGTGGGGCTCTACCTCACAAACCATGAGATCATGACCTAAGCTGAAATCAAGCAGACGCTTAACCAACTGAACCACCCAGGCGCCCCAGAAGTATTTTTTTTTTAATGCCCCATGAGTGTGTTACAGCTTCTTAAAATTTAAAAGTAAGTAAAAAATGTATGTGGAAAACAATAAATAGATATAAGCTGGATAGAAATATTTCCATTGAAACCTATTTAGCAAAGAGAAGTGTTTATTAACATTCTGTGTACCACAGAATATCAGTAAGTACCTCTATCATGTTGGTGGACATTGGACCTGAAGGTGCTGGAATGACAGAAATCATAACATGTAGGAGGTGGCTGCTGAGTATCAAATAGGTTGGGATCTTGTCCAATCTAGATATCAAATCTCAGTATTTCCAGGACAAATAGCATGTGATACTTTTGGCCTAACATGTGTGATTCTCTTATTTTGTATTTTGTAGCAAGAGCTAGCCCAATGTTAGCATCTCAGAAAAACTGAACAAGCTTATTATTTAATAAGATCCAGAACTTATTATCTTATAAGTTCAGCAAAATTGTAATGGAAAATACCATGGAATCAAGACAGGAGTTTTAAGCATTCTTGTTTATTTAGTATTTTGTAACAGTGATCAAACTATGTTTAACCTTGCTAACTTTATTTCATGTATAAGTGAGTATAAAATACACTGTATGTGGTATAAGATTAAAGGAACTATTATAATTCAATAATAAAAAGACAAGTCAGTTAAGAAATGGGCAAAGCCCATTGCTAAGTGAAATAAGTCAGATAAAGACAAATACTCTGATTATCATTTACATATGGAATCTAAACAAGCCAAACTCATAGAGAGTAGAGTGGTGGTTACCAGGGGCTAGAGGGTAGGGGAAGGAGGAGTTGTTGGTCAAAGTGTACAAACTTTCAGTCATGAGATGAATAAGTTCTGGGGATCTGATGTTACAGTATGGTGATTCTAGTTAATAATACTATATTACATACTTGAAAGTTGCTGAGAGAGTAAATCTTACATGTTCTCACCAGAAAAAAGAAATGGTAATTATGTGACACAGTGGAGGTGGCAGCTAATGTTGTAATGGTAATCATTTTGCAATATTTAAGTGTGTCAAATCCACAGGTTGTACACCTTAAACTTGCACAACATTGTATGTCACTTATATTTCAATAAAGCTGGGGGGAAATGGCCAAAGGACTTGAATGGACATTTCTCCAGAGAAGATATTCAGTGGCAAGTGAATGAATTATGAATATAAGCTTCCTAAGGGCAGGAATCAAGGCTTAGTGAATATCTTTATTTTCCATAGATAGTGCTTTATACCAAATAATAGTAGATGCTCGATGTGTAGTTTCAAATAATACATTTTAAATGTTTTGACATCACTGTTTTAATTATATTCTTCCAGATCTATCAAATCTATTCAAAGCGATCTGCTGAAGATATTTATAAAATACTGACATCCTACAAGGCTAATTACCTAATTGTAGAGGATGCTATCTGCAATGAGGTGGGAACCATGAGAGGCTGTAGGGTTAAAGATTTATTAGACATTGCAAATGGCCACGTAAGTAATCATTTGAAAAGTTAAATCTTTTTGACAAAAATGGCTTTTTAATTTAGCTTAATCTTACTCTTTTTAAAGTTTATTTTTTTATTTTGAGAGAGAGAGCAAGCACGCCCAAGCGGGGGAGGGGCAGACAAAATCCCAAGCAGGTTTCACGCCATCAGCGCAGAGCCCAATGCAGGGCTCAAACTCACAAACTGTGAGATCGTGACCTGACACTTTTTAATATGGTGTTTCATACCTTTTGACAGGTGGTTTGCGAAGAAGGTGACAAGTTGACCTATTCAAAATATGGGCGATTTTGTCATGAAGTCAAAATTAACTATTCTCCATATGTGAATTACTTCACTAGAGTATACTGGAACAGATCCTACTTTGTATATAAAATCAACACTGTGATATCCTTTCAGTCTTGAAAATAGCAGAGTCTTCATTTCAAAGACCTATCACTTGAAGTAAAATGTGATTTTCTTCTACTTACATGGTGTCTTTTGGAAATCAGAGGATGGACATTTGAAATGTTGCTGCTGCTTTTCCCCTCCTGCTGTTAACTGGATCCAGAGTTCTGCAAGAATAGAACATCAAGCATTACTGTCCTTTGGTAAAATGTCAAATCTGCCACAATATTCCAGTCAGGTGTTTTCCTTATCATTACATGGTCTTTGAATACTTTATCTTTTCAATTATTATAAAATTGCCCTCATAAATCTTCATTCTGTCATAGGTCTTGAATTTGAATATGTTCAAGGTCAGAGTATATTTCTCAGACATAACATTTAATAAATATACCATTTAATGTCATAATTATAGACTAGAAGGAAAGAACTCTTCTTACCCTTGAGGCAGTTTCTGAAGGTATTTCATGGTTTATAATAGAATTGAAATATTACAATAAAAATTAATTTAAATGTTAGCTGAAAATATGTGACATTTAAATTAAAATGTGTAAATTGTGTAAAGGAACATGATTTTGAAGGATATATATAAAGATATATCCAGATTTTCCATGATACTGCTCTCCTCACCTGCTGCTTATATAAATGTGCACTTTCTTAGTAATATAGAGGACATAATATTGCATTTTATTATTTTATGACTATTAAGTGGTTAGCCTTTTTCACTTATACCCATAAATTTAATACCAATTTAATCATGATAAAACAGTGTAACTGTTGTTACCTAAATATTTTTGAAACATTTAAAAGAATGTTGTTCAGGTTTTTAAAGGGGTAGAATGGGTATACAGTCTATTCACATATTTTCTACTGACGTATTAAATAAAAAATTAAGTCTTTATCAGAATGAGAATATTCTGATATTAATAACTAAAATGACAACACTAAAACGAACAATTTCCTGAGATGGGGCAGAGGCTATTAAACATACTTCTGCATGCAGATATGTTTACCATAAAGCACAAATGCTGTTATTTATGAAACTGTAGTACAGTCTTCAACATTAAGAACAAAATGACAATTCTAATAAAATTCACAACACAGTTTCACAGTCTAAATGCTGCGTTCCTTTAGGTTAAATGTTTTCGTATTTTTAATCACTTATTAAAAGAAATTCTTAAATGATTCATTGGGGCATACAAAGAGATTCAGGATAGATGTATCATTTTAATAAGATGGGATGCATGTTTAGTTTTACCTTATGCATATGTTTAGTGAATAGATTTTTAAAATTTTCACTTGTTAGAGTGTTGTAAAAATTGCAGTTTCAGTACTCTGAATTACTACTTTAGAAGGGAGCATCTTTTCATTATCCTTATTTTCGGGTATATATATGTGGGGCTTTTTTTTTTTAAGTGCAAAAGCACATGCACTCTTAGACTAGCTTGAGGATGCTTTCCTTTTTTAGAGCTTCAGAATTAATTGTTTGATGGCAGTGTCATATATCTGGTGTACTAGTTTTATTTGGTTCTCATTTCATGCTTTTATATAATTTTTAACAATTAACATATTTCAAGGCAGGGCATTTCAGGTTCTCTGCACGTCTTAATAGTGAGTCATTAGTATTGAACTTCAAGCCTTATGAAAATATTACTGTGGTTACCTAAGTACACAGCAAAGGGTCACCTGGTAGTCCTTGTGATTAGAGCATGTAAAGCAATGTAACTTCAGGGTTAGCTTGCATATGTTGAAAGGGAAATAGAATAACCTATGTAGCGTGAAATATTTAATTGAATTTGTGTTGATTTATATTATCAAATATGCTGAGTTCATTTTGATGTGTGTTTTTTGACTTTGTTTTGGCTTTTGACATAAACATATTCGTGAGTTGCTTTTGCTTCTGCCAAAGCAAATTTATTTATTTCTTAAATAAAATTGATTTGGAGAAGCTTTTAATTTAATTTTTTAAATGATAAGTTGTTCATTCAGCATCAGTTGAAAAGGAAAATGTGAGCTTTATTATAGAAGTAATAATATTGGATACAAGAGATTAGCTTCTATTTTAATTATAGTTAAAACAGTAGTAGTAGGAAACTTTGAGGAACATTTTATTAATTTCCTTGCTTATTTGTAGGGTAAAAACTGGTTAAAAGTTCTGTAAGTAATTCCATTTGGGTAACTTACAGTTGTTAGATTTTCATAGGTTATAAAAACCTATGAAAGGAGCAAAGTTTACGGTTTTAGGATGAAAGGAATTTCTCAAAGAAATACAAAACATACTTTGCCCTTGATGTTGCAAAACCATGGAAATAAGTGCCTTAACTTCTTTATTTCTCTTTACTTTTTATTTTCAAAAAATATTATCTACTTTTTTCTATAATTTGGTATCTGTTTCCTCATCATTAAGCACAGAGAAAAACTCCTCACTAGGCTATTTTTAGTATTGACTTTAATTCGTTAATAAGCAAATCTTTGGTAAGGGTAGCGAGGGGATTTTTTTGCCTGCTGAATTAATTTATCTAGCTTCCCAAATGCCAAACAGTCTAACAAATAAAACTTAATTGATATGGTTTATGATATTGACTCTGTGCTGGTTTATATTTTTTCCCACTTTGGCATCTTGGTGCTTTTTGTTAGGCTGGTGGGGTTTTACAGCCTAGGAAGTATGCATTATACTTTAGAACTAACTGTTTTCTTCATTACTTTTTGTGTATATGGACAGCATATTTTTTCAGAACATTAACCCAAACTGCACATAGCCTCAATGTTGGGTCACTCTTCCACACACTCCAGATTGGTTTAAGGAAAAGCAGAAATGGAGGTCAAAGTGTGTTACAAGTTGGGGCTGGAAACTAGGCTTTAAAAAAATAGGTTCTTAATTTCTTGAAGGGCACAGTGATAGCCATCTTACTAAAACTGTTTTGTTTTTGAGAAATCAACTGTTTTTTCGCCCTGTTTTTGAACTGTTAAAGCATTTTATTGCCTTTAGTGGATAGATAAAAAGTAGTGCCTCTCTTTATAAAATTGATGGGGTTTCTAAAAGTTGTATGTAGGTCAATCTTTTTGGTAGATTTATTTTAAATGCATGAATATTTAAACATCACGTGTTATGAATTATTCTGTATATTTAAGAACTTTTTGTAAAGCAAATAACTACTTCCTGTACATCTCAATATATTCTCACTTCAATTGTCCACTTTTTAAATATATGGTCTCTATTGTTGCTATTTGCTAATAGTTTCAGATCCCAATATGTATTAAAATTACAACTTTGAAAAGTTGCAAGTAAAGTTAAACAATTCTTATTGAAATAATGGCTCGTTATTAGCTTTTTGAATGTTTAGAGTTAACACTTTAAGTAAAATTAGATGTGAAAATTGCAAAGAATATATTTAACTCAACTATTTTCCATCTATTAAGGTTTCTAAAATTATACTTGTTTTCTGTAATAAAAAAGGGGCATTGAAGAATCAGATTTGCTGAATTTAGCATAAAGTCATCTTTGAATCACTTGTTTATGTCTCTTAGAATTTGCAAAATTTTAATCTTGGCTTCTGTAATCCTATGTGCAGTTCTATAAGAGATACACTAAACATCTGACCACTGTATTTAGTGGAATAATGGTATCAGATAGAAACATGCATTCCAAACTTATAGTTTGAAATATCTCATAAACAACTTTTTAATATTTTAAGTGAATAGCTTTGTACAGCTATTTAGCAAAGATGAATACAGCTGCTTTTATGTATGTTGACTTCTGAGTCATAGTACCTATAACAATGTATACCAGATTAAATGTGTTCCTCTTGTAACTGTTACATCTTTCCAAAAGAATAAAAGTTAATTTCAGTAAATAGAAATCCTTTAAAAGAGTTGGGTTATAAACTAGTTTACTTCAGATTTTGTAACATTAAATATACTTTTATCAAGAATGAAATTATTTATTTCATGCTTAATTACACTCCTTGTTTTGTTTCTATAATAAAACTCTTTTTAGAATTTTAAGTTGTCTCTTATTTCTATCTTTTTTGTTGTAGCTTTATTGGGATGTAATTTATGTACCACACAGTTCACCCATTTAAAGTGTATAATTGATCAGTTTTTAGTATTGAATTATGCAATTATCGCCACAGTTTTAGAATATTTTTATTACCTCAGAAACCCCAAACCTTTTGGCTATCACCCCTAACCACTCTATTCTTAGGCAATCCTTAGTAATATACGTTCTGTCTCTATATTTGCACATTCTGGACATTTCACATGGATGGATATACCACATTTTGTTCATACGTTCATCGGTTGTTGGACACATTTGGGTTTCCACTTTTTGGCTATTATGAACAATACTGTGAACACTCGTGTAAAAATTTGGGGGTGGATATATGTTTTCATTTTTCTTGAGTATATGTCTGGGAGAATTTCTGGGTTCTATTAGAACTATAGTGAGGAACTGTCAGAGTGATTTTCAAAATGGCCGTACCAGTTTAACCATCCCTCCAATAATGTGTGAGATTTCCAATTTCTTCCTATCCTTTTCAGCACTTGCTTATTACCTTGCTTCTTGATTGTAGCCATCCTACTTGATGTGAAGTGGTATATTATTGTGGTTTTAACCCACATTTCCATCATGGCTAATGAAGTTGAGCATATTTTCATGTGCTTACTGGCTATATGTATATTTTCTTTGGAGTAATGTTCATTCAGATTCTTTGCCCATTTTTAAATTGGGTTGTCTTTATTATTGAATTGTAAAGGTCTTTATATATTCTAGATATAAATTCCTCATAAGATAGATGATTTGGAAATATTTCCTTACATTCAGTGGGTTTACCTCACTTCCTTGATAGTGTCCTTTGAAGCACAAATGCTTTTAATTTTGATAACATTGTTAAATCACATTTGATACTGATAAAGCATTTTTACTATGATGTGTTTGAAGTAGCTCTTGCATGTATCCTACTTGGAGTTTGTTGAGCTTCTTGGTTGTATACATTAAGAATTTCCTTGGGGCGCCTGGGTGGCTCAGTCGGTTGAGCGTCCGACTTCGGCTCAGGTCATGATCTCACAGTCTGTGAGTTCGAGCCCCGCGTCGGGCTCTGTGCTGACCGCTCAGAGCCTGGAGCCTGTTTCAGATTCTGGGACTCCCTCTCTCTCTGCCCCTCCCCCACTTGCATTCTGTCTCTCTCTGTCTCAAAAATAAATAAACACTTAAAAAATTTTTTTAAAAAGAATTTCCTTTAAATCAAGTTTGGAACTTATTGTATTCCTATTATACCTGTATTGGTGTGTTTAATAATGACCCACATTTCTTTGAGGTTCTGTTCAGTTGTGTGGTTTTTCTTTTTTTTTTTTTCATTTTTTTCTCTTTGCTCTTTGAATTGCATAATCTCTATCAAGGTACCTACAAGTCTGCTAATTCTGTCAATTCAAATCTGCTTTTGAACCTTTCTGAATTTCCATTTGTGTGTATAATTTCCATCTCTATTGATATTCTCTGTTTACAGTAACAGTGGATGTTGGTTTCCCTACCCCCTAATCCCCCATCCCCTGGAGCCAGTTCTTATAGTTGGTTTGGTGTTTTCCTTGGTGTTGGATGGACTATTTTAGTGATGTCTGTTTCCTACACATCATGGGGCCTCTGATGTTGGTCCTCGGACAACACTGCCTTGATTATACGTAGTCACCCTGACAGTGGTTTTAGCAGGGATCCATACTGTCTCTTTCCTTGATGTTTATTCAGTTGTGAAACTTCACTAATTCTCCTCTGATTGTTCTATTGTTGAAAACAATACCCTGGGGCATAAATTATGCCACAACCTGATCTAATTAAATCCTGTCTACTTTGAAGGAGTAATGGGGAGGGTGGTCAATGATTGTGGTTTGTTCTAATGCCAGGAAGGCTGTTTGCTGTCTCTCTCTCTCCTTGCCTCTGGTAAACTATGTGATCTGATTTAGCTTGTATCTTTTATGAAACTACCAGCTTCTTAACTGCTTTCCACCAAAATCTGTTGTTTTGAGTACCCTTAGGCTTGAACTTCCCTACACCCTGTTTCACATAAAGTGCATTCCTTTGGGGATAGCTGTGGAGTTCTCTGTTTTACATCCTGGTTTTCTCCGTGGGCAAAAACCCCTAAGCCACAGCTCTGTAGCTGGTAGTGTAGACAGAATTATGGATCTGTGTGGTACTCCTACTTTAGGAGCAAGCCTCTGGGTGGGGATGATAGGCTCTCTGGTCTTGACTCCCAATTTGGAAACCACTCTACATGTTAGCTGGGATGAGAATGACTAGTATGTCATGCCTGAGTTAGAGACCCTACTCTTAAGAGTGGGGATCAGGTGTGACATGAGAAAAACTCTCTAAAGACCTGATATACAAGGGAAGCCATTTTAGATTTCCTTCTAAGTCAACATGACTGTATATAAACTTTCTTCAAACCTAAAGCCTGATTTGTGGTCCTCCATGCACGCATTGTACATCTGCTTTGTGAATGAGTAGCCTGAAGGAAAGCCATCTCGTCCTTGAGGTACCTATTGATCAGTGTTTCTACTTCCTGCGTTCCTTTACACTGCAACTTACAATTCCTGCCTATATGCAAATCTATATAGTCTTTTGCACTTTTACATGTTGTGAAAAAGTATATAACCCTGTGAAAATTTCATTCTCCCGAACACCTTCTTCCCTGTAAAGAGTGTGTTTCCTGGACGGCTGTCCTAACTTGGGCTCAGATAAAACTCTTCCTTCCTTTTAGAGATTCTACAAGGTTTGTTCAAGTTGTGTCAACAGGTGAAAGAAGGTAGCCCGCCTTTTGGCCTCACTTGCTTGGAATTCAGCCTTTACAACACATGGCTTGGAGAAGTGGGACATTCCGGTGGCCTGCCTCTCCCAGGGTGATGGGGCACTGAGTGGGAGAGGTAGCCCTGGTTCTTGGCTGTACCCACCTGGAGTAGATAGATTTGCCATCATTCTGAGCTGGGAGGGGACAGTGGGGGGGATGGTAGTTCAAATGCCCCATGGGTTCAAATGCTACAGACTGTGGCTGTTCTTACCATGTTTTAGTAGATTTTTTTTTAATAAATATTTCTTCATTTGCCATATGTCTTTAGGTCAATTTCCAGAGATTTTAAATGGTTGTTTTTTTAAAAAAATAATTGTCCCTACTGGCAGTGCAGAGCCTGCTTGTGATTCTCTCTCTCCCTTGTTCTCTGCTCCTCTCAGCTCAGAATGATGGCAAATCTACTCCAGGTGGGTGCAGCCAAGAATACAGAGCTACTCCCCCTCTCAAAATAAATAAATAAACTTTTAAAAATGTTTAGGCACCTGGGAGGGTCAGTTGTTAAGCATTTGACTTCGGCTCAGGTCATGATTTCACAGTTTGTGAATTCAAGTCCCACTTCGGTGAGCTCAAACCCCGCATCAGGTGAGCCCTGCTTTTTTCTCTCTCCCTCTCTCCCTCTCTCTCTCTCTCTCCCCCCCCCCCCCGCGGGGGGTTCGCCCCCTTTCTTTCTCGGCCCCCCCCACACTGGGGCCCTCTCTCAAAAAAAAAAAAAAAAAAAATATGTGTGTGTGTGTGTGTGTGTGTGTGTGTGTGTGTATATGTTAAGAAAAGTAAAAGTTTCAATTCCTGCCACATAGCAAGTGTTTTATAAATTTAAGCTATTATTTTCTGAATATCAATGCAATATTAGCACTTTCACAGCTCCTATTCAGTATTATCCTTTAAAATCATTAAATATTGGGGTGCCTGGATGACGCAGTCAGTTAAGCGACTGACCCTTGATCTTAGCTCAGGTCTTGCAGTTCATAAATTCGAGCCCCGCATCAGGCTTTGCACTGATGGTGCAGAGCCTGCTTGGGATTCTGTCTCTCTTTCTCTCTGCCCCTCCCTACTTGTGCACACACACTCTCTCTCTCTCAAAAATAAATAAACTTAAAAATTTTTAAAAATAAAACCATTAAATATTGCATTTGAAATTAATTCTGCAAAAGTTAACCCTATAAATCGGCTTATTAAGTAAAATCTAAGTGTATTGGACCAAGTAATGACCTATAAGTCCATCAAAGACATTCTCCAGTTTTGTTACAGTATTTTTTAAATGTTTATTTATTTTGAGAGCGCGCGCACACATGCAAGGGTGGGGAGGAGCAGAGAAAGGGAGAGAATTCCACATTGTCAGCACAGAGCCCGACTTGGAGCTCCATTTCACGAACTAAGAGATCATGACCTGAGCCAAAATCAAGACTCCGATGCTTAACTGAGCCACCTAGGGGCCCCTGTTACAGTATTTTTGATCTCTAGCATTTCTTTTGTCTTTATCTTAGGGTTTTCGTCTCTCTGCTTACATTGCTTATCTGTTCTTGCATGCTGTCCACCCACTAGAGCCCTTAGCATATTAATCATAGTTGTTTTAAATTCCTTTAAGTTATAGATAATCCCAACATCCCTCCTATGTCTGGTTCCAATGCTTGCTCTGTCTCTCCAAACTGTGCTATTTGCCTTTGAGTATGTCTTGTAATTTGTTCTTGATAAGCAGGCATACTCTGGGTAAAAGGAATTGCTGTAAATAGGCTTTTGGTAATATAGGAGTATGGTGGGGGGAAGGGGAGGCATTCTGTAGTCCTATGATCAGGTCCTGGTTTTTTAGTGAGCCTGTGGCTCTAGACTGTGAACTTCACCAGTGCTTCTCATTTTACTCCCAGTTAGGTGGGACAGGATGGCTAGGGTGGGCTGGGGTTGGATAGTTCCCTTCTCCCTGATCAGTCAGGCTCTGATTAAATCATTTCTCCTGAGGGCAGAATTCCATGTATAAATTAGCAGTCCTTTATCAAATACATCTTTTGCAAATATTTCCTCCCAGTCTGTGGCTTGTCTTCTCATTTACTTGACATTGCCTTTCACGGGGCAGAAGTTTTTAATTTTAATGAAGTTCAGCTTATCAACTATTACTTGCATGGATTGTGCCTTTGGTATTTTATCTAAAAAGTCATCACCATACCCAAGGTCATCTAGTATTCTCCCATGTTATCTTCTAGATGTTTTATACTTCTGTGTTTTACACTTAGGCCTATGATCCATTTCAAGTGAATTTTTGTGAAGTACGTAAGGTCTGTTACTATATTTGTTTTTTGTTTGTTTCTTTGCATGTGGATATTCCAGCACCATTTATTGAAAAAACTATCTTTGCTCTATTGAGTTGTCTTTGCTTCTTTGTCAAAGAGCAGTTGACTATATTATATGTGTGTCTCTCTTCTGTCCCATTGATCTATTCGTCTATTCTTTCACCAATACCACACTGTATTAACTACTGTAGTGTTACAGCCTAAGGAGGCTTTCAGGAACACTGAGAAAAAGATAGGCAGGAAAAACAAAATCACACCATGGAACTATTCTAGAACAAAATTTACAGCCTCTACTTGGACCTTAGGTCACATGCAGAGCTCTAGATGGGAATCTGAGAAATGTAGACTTTAGATTTCCTACGAAGCCAGTAGTAGGCCATTAGGATGAGTGATGGTGAGCCAATTTATTATATATGCCACAAAGATGATCCAATTTTTAAAAAGTATGCATACAGTTGAATAGAAAAGACTGGAACGATATGTAGGCTTTCCTTGCTTTGCATCATTCTGATAAGCAGTGATGTCAACTACCATGGTTTAGTTAACACCAGTCCTTCAACAATACGGTTCAAATTTCACATGATGGTATAGTAACTGATTGCATAAAGTACCACAAGGCGGTATGTGAATAAGAGATACCTGTCACAGTCACTTCTTTCGAAATCTGTGACTGGTAACTGCACATCTGTTTTTCAGTTTACACACAGCAAAGCATTGATGATGTTGCCTCTTTGTCTCCCAGTGACAAACCTAGGTGACATTTTACAGAAATGGGTAATTGAAAGAAGGAACTGGCCGAAGATAAAGGTACACCAAAGAGGGTTGCTTGGGTGGCTTGGTCAGGTAAGCAACCGACTCTTGATTTTGACATAGGCCACGATCCTATGGTTTGTGAGGTCCAGCCCTGCATCGGGGTCTGCACTGGCAGTATGGAGCCCACTTGGAATTCTCTATCTCCCCACCCCTGTCTCTTTCTCTCTCTCAAAAATAAGTAAATAAATATATTTTTTAAAAGTACACCAGGGGCGCCTGGGTGGCGCAGTCGGTTAGGCATCCGACTTCAGCCAGGTCACGATCTCGCGGTCCGGGAGTTCGAGCCCCGCATCAGGCTCTGGGCTGATGGCTCAGAGCCTGGAGCCTGTTTCCGATTCTGTGTCTCCCTCTCTCTCTGCCCCTCCGCCGTTCATGCTCTGTCTCTCTCTGTCCCAAAAATAAATAAACGTTGAAAAAAAAAATTAAAAAAAAAAAAAAGTACACCAAAGAAACCAAATGATAATGTTTGAATGAAATTTGAACCAAATGTAGATAAAGTTATAGAATAAATATCTAACCGAGGCTGTGTCAACACTGCCACTGTTCAGAGACTCCAGATATGCTGCCAAAGGAGCTTCGTGAATATATTGATATAAATGAGAAAGATGATGATGTCCCAGAGGAAGTCACAGTACCCAAAAAAAAAAACCCAAAAAAACAACAAAAAACAAACAAACCCTTAATGTTAAAGGAGTTCTCGGAGATAGTTCATGGCATTGAAAACACAAAAGATAAAATTACAAAAGCTGATCCTAACTTAGAAAGGGATATGAGAATTAGTGAAAATAGAATACATGCTTGCCCCATATGGTGAGTTATATGATGAGAAGAAGACAAGCACTGCTGAAACTACTTTTGATAAGTTTTTTTATTTTTTTTAATGTTTATTTATTTTTGAGAAAGAGAGAAAGCAGGAGTAGGAGCAGGAGAGGGGCAGAGAGAGAGGGAGACACAGAATCTGAAGCAGGCTCCAGGCTCTGAGCTGTCAGCACAGAGCTCAACATGGGGCTCAAACTCAGGGACCGTGAGATCATGACCTGAGCTGAAGTCAGACACTTAACTGACTGAGCCACCCAGGCACCCCTACTTTTGATAAGTTTTTTAATGGAGAAATAAAATGCTTTAATTCCCAATGTTTTTAATGTTTATAGTTTAAATGTTTAAATAAATGTTACTTTTTCCATTCTTTTACTTCCCTGTTCATTTATAACCACCAGTTAGAGAGTTTTTAATGTTCTGGCAAGATTTTTCAAAGTTTTAAAAATTAAAGATCATGGAACAATAGTAACTATTTCCATTGATTGTTGAGATCACTTTTGCATCATTTCAGCTTGCATGTTTGTACCTATGGTTCTGCACTAGTGTGCAAAGCAAAGACTACTTGCACATCAAAATGTTGATAATGGCAAAGTGGTAGAATTATTGGCAATAGGTAATTCCTTCTTTTCACTTCTCTGCGTTTTCTAAGTTTGATGCCATAAACATGTATTGATTTTGTAATTTAAAAAGCAACAGAGGTGCCTGGGTGGCTCAGTTGGTTAAGCGTCCAACTCTGGCTCAGGTCATGATCTCACGGTTCATGAGTTCGAGCCCTGCATTTGGCTCTGTGCTAACAGCTCAGAGCCTGGAGCCTGCTTTGGATTCTGTGTCTCCCTATCTGGGTCCCTTCCCGGCTCAAGCTCTGTCTGTCTCTCAAAAATAAAATATAAGACGTTAAAAAAAGCAACAAAACATTATAAAAATTTTAGAAAAATAAAACTGTACAATATTGCTGTAGATATCAATACTTGAAAATGCCCATTAAAATTTTTTTTCAGGTGGGGAGGAGGCTTTGAAGAACTAACACTGATCTTTTCTGGCAAAATACAATTGAGATAATGGAAATGTATCATGATTGATTAAACCTCATTGTCTGAAAAAAAGTAGAATCAACAGTCCAATATTTTAAAAAAATTTTTTTTAATGCTTACTTATTTATTCAGCACAGAGCCCGATGTGGGGCTTGATTGCACAAACCATGAGATCATGAACCATGACCTGAGTTGAAATCAAGAATCATACGCTCAACCGACTGAGCCACCCAGGTGTCCCTTAAGATTTTATTTTTAAGTAATCTCTAACACCCAATGTGGAGCTTGAATTTACAGCCCCAAAGTCAAGAGCTGCACGTTCCACCAATTGAATCAGCCAGGCACTCCTCATTCCAACTTGGTTTTTAAAATGTTTTCTTCAACAAAGGAATAAGGACTCCTGGTAATTAATTTCACACCCGAGGGAGGGGGAAAAATCAAGATGGAGCTAGATTAGCATCACCTAATAGAAATGTAATTCAGCACAAATTACTGAACATCAGTAAGAAAATAGTAAATTTAGTAAGCTGAAAAACTTCTATAATAGGCCAAAGTTCATCATGATCCTCAAACGGGAAAGTCAATACGAAGTGTACAATTTGGCAGTTGTGATATGAAAGAAAAATGGATGTGACAGGATGTGATTGTAGTAGGATAACCTGTGTTGTTTAAATAAGTAAGGGACTGTTAATATACAGGTATTCCATTTCTTCTATTAAGTTGATGACTGTCATGTATAGCTATATACTCTTTTTGTTAAGAAGAATGAATATGAGGAACTAGAAAAATTCAAGATCATAATTTAATGATTCTAAAATGCACATTGTTCCACATTTTAACTTCTCTAAAAGTCGGATGCATCTTATAATAAATGATGTCATAGATTTGATATATAGATTAATCCCAGAAAATAGCAGAACCTACATCAAGAAAAGGAAGCACTGATCATTACTGGCGGTCACAAAAAGAAGGCAGCGTTCGAAGATGATGGGTCAACTAATGTCCGCAAGAGGGCGTTAATTGTGCCAAATTCACATCTCCCAGGAGGGGAAGTCTCTAAATAACCCTACAGACCATGAGATATTATTGAAGCATAAATAAATTTGCATTGATGCAAACAGCGTACCCAGAATGGTGGATAGTGCAAAGTTTGTTGGAAACTTCTCATTTCAAGGAAGATATCAGTTTGTGTAAATAAATAAATGGTTGTATACGTACATATCCACACATATCCTGTGAGAAAGGAAAGGTATTAAGCTTAAAAGTCTTATGAGCAAGCAAAGGCCAATATAAAAATGGACCCAGATGATTGTAGCTTGCATTTCAGTCATATAAGGAAAGGCAACTCAATCTGGGTCCCATCCTCAAACCTGTGACCTCCCTTTTCCTTCTGTGTATTTAGATTCCTATAACCCCAGGAGGAAATGGAAGTGTTACTATAACTCAGCAAGGTAGCAAAACAAATATTGTCACCCTAGGAAGGCATATAGGGGGAAAATGAAGAAATTAATTAGAAGAATGATGTTAATATTTCAGAATAGATTTAAGTGTAAGGAGTAATACATTTTGTAATTCTTGTGTGTTTGACTGCTTTTTAGTATATTTGAACCAGTCACGCTAAATTTGTTAATAGTAGTTTACATTCTTTTTTCCCTTATCTTGTAGTTCACATTTTGATGAGATGAACTTGTAACTAATATTTAAGTATTTAAGAAAAATTAATTTTCATTTAAAAAAATTTTTTTTTAATGTTTATTTATTTTTGAGACAGAGAGACAGAGCATGAACGGGGGAGGGCCAGAGAGAGAGGGAGACACAGAATCTGAAGCAGGCTCCAGGCTCCAAGCAGTCAACACAGAGCCCGACGCGGGGCTCGAACCCATGGACCGTGAGAGCATGACCTGAGCCGAAGTCGGACACTTAACCGACCGAGCCACCCAGGCGCCCCAGAAAAATTAATATTCAAATGTGTTTATTACATATGTAGATTCAACCGTGTGAGCAACAAAGCACAAATAGAAGTGAATGCTTCTTTTTTAAGCACAGGAAGTCCTTGGATGATATAGAATTGTATCCACAGGTACATGGAAGGGGTTAGTACTCTCAGTAGCCTTAAGGGGCTTGTGAACAGACCATATGTGACATCTTGGAGAATGAGGCCACTTTTAAATCCTTTTAGGACAAGGTGGATGAATGAATGAATGAATGAACTTTGTAAATTGTATCATTGGTAATTAAACAAGAACTTCTATAAAATTGTAAAATTCTGCTCAGAAGTTTTTCCAAAAATCTCAAATGCCCAAAGGAACGTAGCCTATAATAGTAAATTAGCTCATTTTATAGTTGAAACTAATTCCTGCCCTTACTGCAAAACTCATGATGGTATTCAAACATTCTTCTTTCCTTTAGTTATATAATATTTTCAGAAGATGTTGGTCCTAATACCTTAGTAGTTACTGTCCATACTATGAATCCTGAGGGCAATAGCATATCAGAAAGGTAGAGGAAAGGGCTTAAGAATGAGGGCAAAGCACAGTGATATCCCTAATTTTATTTGATCCAGATGACAACTCTATAAAAGTCATTGTTTTTTAAAAAAAATTTTTAAATGTTTATTTATATTTGAGAGAGAGCAGAGAGAGATAGAGACAGAATCGGAAGCAGGCTCCAGGCTCTGGGCTGTCAGCACAGAGCCTGATACAGGCTCGAATTCATGAACTGTGAGATCATGACCTGAGCCAAAGTCGAACACTTAATTGACTGAGCCACTCAGGAGCCCCTGAAAAGTCATTGTTATCCTCATTTTAGAAATGATGTTCAGAAACAGAGGTTCAAAATAGAGGTTCAGAGAGATTGATTTGCTCAACTTTCCACATCTGTGCCAGAACTGAACCCAGAATTGAAATTTCAGCTTCTATCTCGTTTAATGTTCTCTACTCCATCCCATTCCATGTGGAAAACTCAGGATTTAGCTTGAGTCTAAACAAATGTTTCTCAACTTCTTGTTCTTTTTATGGCCCTCTAGGAAGCCTTTTTAGGTATCTTTTTTGGAATGGCCTGCCCCATTCCAAAAAAACTGCATTCCAACTCCTACATTCCAAAAAAACAGACATAAACTGCACGTCGGTTTATGTGCTAAATATATATTGTAGTTTTCACATAAAAAGAGAACTTGATACCCCTCCAAAGACCGGTTGTCACCCCTTTGGGTCTGATATCACCCCTTTGAGAATGCAGTCTAGAGAGCCAGTCTCTTTCACTGTGTTCATTTAAAGGAGAAGGTGAACACAGCTGGTCAGTGAGATTTGAGTATTCCCGGGGAGATCCTGCTGGATCATACTTCAAACCCTAGGAAACACAGTTTAAAACCTCCTACTATATTGGCACAAAAACAGACACATAGACCAATGGAATAGAATAGAAACCCC
>NW_024412417.1:6983597-7035215 GCF_014898765.1 Herpailurus yagouaroundi
TCAAACTCAGGAACCATGAGATCATGACCTGAGCCCATGTGGGATGCTTAACTGACTGAGCCACCCAGGCACCCCATTGTTCTAGGAATTTCTATGCGAATTTTGTTGTTGTAATATTAATACTATCTAATTAAGTTTATCATATCGGCATTTAGGAACTGCTATGTTGCAATAAGACGAGTCTTATGTTCAGTTAGGAATCGGACTCTTGAAAACAAGGAATACGTCACAGTCCTCAGAGGCAACACCATCCATCCTATTGGTTGAGACGCGTTGTGCACAGGTGTGCTGTGACAGGCAGCATTGTCCAATGAATGCCTTGTGGAGATGGATGACAGATATGACAGGATTCTCATGATGGAATTTCCCCCGCTGGGAGTTGGAAATGGTGAGGTATGCCAGAGTTTTAGGGATTACAAAGAACAGAAACTGTCATGGTCATGGAAAGAAACAAATCTCCAGGAATCTGAGGATAGGAAACTCAGGGTAGGAACAAAACTGCTCAGAATCTCTAATTCTATACCCAGCAATAGGCCTGAAATGGATACTAAAAAAATCTTCAAGGTGCACCTGGCTGGCTCAGTCAGAAGAGCAGGTGACTCTTGGGACGACTGGGGGGCTCAGTCCGTTGAGGGTCCAACTTTGTTTCAGGTTATGATCTCGTGGTTCCTGAGGTTGAGCCCCGCCTCAAGCTCTGTCAGCTCAGAGCCTGGAGACTGCTTCGGATTCTGTGTCTCCCTCCTTCTCTGCCCCTCCCCTGCTCTGCTCTGTCTCTGTCTGTCTGTCTGTCTCTCTCTCTCAAGAAATAAACATTAAAAACAAAAAAACAAAAAAAGAGCAGGCAACTCTTGATCTTAGGGCCATGAGTTTGAGCATCACGTTGGGTGTAGAGATTACTTAAATAAAGAAACTTTTAAAAAAATCTTCAAGCAGTTACCTACTCTTTCTCATTGGAGTTAAACTTGGTGTCTTACCTCTGCTTCTCTTTGTATGTCTGCTGCATTCAATTTTCTCTGTAGACCTGCTTCCTCTGATCAGAGATGACTGCTTCCGACCCCTCGTCCTTATGATCTTCCAGGTTCAGTGCCCACCACAAGCTAGTGTTAGTCTCTGAGCCTCTTAGTGCATGCATTGAAGGCATGTGGCAGCCGGCTGACCAGCCAATGGACGGCCTGCTTTTGGAGGCTTGACTGTCCCTGGTTCTCCCAGGTGTTCTTGGGAGGGAACACCACTGGGACGGTCAGGGTCCCAGAAGTGACCTGCTTCTATTATCAGCACAGAAGTCACCAAAAGAACAAGTGCCCTGCTCCTAGTTAGGGCCAAAATTTGCAAAAGGGACGTGGCTCTTGGTGATAGCGCTGCTGGGTTGGAGTTATTCCAGCATGGAGGTTTCTAGTTCCCCATGACAGTCTGGTGGTTCCTCGTCCCCAGCCCTTTGTTTTTCTCTTGTAATGTAAGTTGCACACATGGTGTGCAGCTAATTGAAAGAGCTTGCCTCGGGGCGCCTGGGTGGCGCAGTCGGTTAAGCGTCCGACTTCAGCCAGGTCAAGATCTCATGGTCCGTGAGTTTGAGCCCCGCGTCGGGCTCTGGGCTGATGGCTCAGAGCCTGGAGCCTGTTTCCGATTCTGTGTCTCCCTCTCTCTCTCTGCCCCTCCCCCGTTCATGCTCTGTCTCTCTCTGTCCCAAAAATAAATAAACGTTGGGAAAAAAAAAATAAAAAAAAAAAAAAAAAGAAAGAGCTTGCCTCTGGACAGTAAGAATTGGGAGTTCACCGAGCGCATGGGCAGGCACACATCACAACTGGTTGCTACTCCTCTGTCTGCCACACGAAATCCTTTGCACCGTGTGGGCTTGGAGAAAGCACGAGTACTCTTCTTTCCTGCCTCACGGCTGACCTTGCCTCCAGACCGAGGTCACGAGGTCACGTGGCTCCCAAAGAAGCATATGAAGGAGTAGAGATTACTTAGAAAACACACGAAAAGCCAATACACAGAGAAGTATCTGAAGGAAGTCTGGCAGTTCTGGTTTTGCTGGAATGACAAAGTGAATTATTTTTTTTTTGTAGGAGGTTCATTGTGGATTTTGTTGTTTATTGGGCACAGTGAACTTCAAGCTTGTTGAATGTGGCCGAGAATATTTTTCTTTTTTTCCCTTTTTTACTATTTTTAATATTTTTATTTATTTTTTTAATTTTTTAATGTTTATTTTACTTTTTGAGAGAGAGAGAGAGAGTGTGAGAAGGGGAGGGGCAGAGACAGAGGGAGACACAGAATCTGAAGCAGGCTCCGGGCTCTGAGCTGTCAGCACAGAGCCCGATGCAGGGCTCGAACCCACAAACTGTGAGATCATGACCTAGGCCAAAGTTGGACACTTAAATGACTGAGCCACCCAGGTGCCCCGAACCCATTCCTTTTCTTAAGTGAATAGGGTCTACATTCAGTTATCCATTCAGCTAGAAATTTTGTAAGAGTATTACAAAGACAGAAGTTTATGACATGAACACTGCCTTCTAAGAGCTTTAAGTTCACTGCTGTTTGTAAAACATAGACCACAGCAGTGAATCATATCTTAGGAGCAATTAGTAAAGGTGTAGGTCAGATAAAGGAGAGATTAAGTAAAGGTTTATAGTTCTGGTTTATACTGTTTGCATGCATGTGAAATGTAGGTGCTACATGTTCAATCAAACTATTTATTTAGTAAGTATTTATTGGGTGCCTGTTATGTGCCAAGGACTGACCTAGGTAAACACTGCAACCACTCTCCTGCTCTTCCCTGCCCCACCTCCCAGGAGCTTAGAGTCTAGCAGGGAAGTTAGGCTGCTAATTAATTGCAAGAAGATGAGCCGAGGGCCAGAATGAGGACATGCAGTGTTATGGCAGCGTCTAATAGGGTGTCTACTTGGTCCAAAGTCCCTAGAGGAAATAAATAGAAGCGTAAGGAAGTAATTTTTGATAGCTAAAGGACTCATTATCTTTCTTTGAAGATGTGATTCAGTTAGATGTAGCCAGATAGCTTATGTAAGGAATAGATAACTTCCAAGCATAAGCCTCCAGTCATGTTTCTTTCACGCTGGGGAAGTATCAGGAAAAGGTGATCTAGTACAACCGGTAGATATGGACACTACCCCCAAAGGCCACAAGATGGCAGTGTAACCATTAACATAGTTCTTTACACCAACAAAACACTATATTTTAAAGTAACTTCTATGCCCAACGTGGGGCTTGAACTCTTGATCAGAGTTGTGTATTCTACGACTGAGCCAGCCAGATGCCCCACCCCCAAGATACTTATTGAATAAAGTTTTAAATTAGCTGCTCATATTGAATTGTAGTGCATTTGCTTTTTAAAAAATATTAAGTATGTGGGGCGCCTGGGTGGCTCAGTCAGTAAAGCATCCGACTTCGGCTCAGGCTATGATCTCCCGGTCCATGAGTTCAAGCCCTGTGTCAGGCTCTGTACTGACAGTTCAGAGCCTGGAGCCTGCTTCGGATTCTTTGTCTCCCTCTCTCTCTGCCCCTCCCCTGCTGATGATCTGTCTCCCTCTGTCTTTCAAAAATAAACAAACGTTAAAATTAAAAAAAAAAAAAAAGAAATGTTAAACATGTGAACTGAATTCAAATTGATTTTTACTGATGTGATTCTCAGATGATGTAAAAAACATCTTCATCTTTAGGTTGCATAATAGTAATAATATCTCTATGCATTTTTTTTTTCATTGCAGCTCTAGTTTCCTATGCTGTGTTGTCAGTGGCCCAAATTTCAGAAGGGAAGAGTTTGTGACCTACCTGAAGAATCAGAATGCTGGGAGGATGTAAGGGAAAATACTTTAAACTCTCCTAAAGAAGGAAGAGGAGACTATGACCAGGTACTGCAATTTATTACCAGCATAAAACAGAGACTCCTACTTGAATAATCGTTGAACACAGACAGCATATGAACCTTGCAAGGTGTTCTGTAATTACGTAATGATCATTGTAAAAATGTTTGCTAGAATTCCACTCATGCTTATGATATTACTAAGTCTGGAACCATTGAATTTGTGATTTTCCCTTATTCTAGCTAGAGTTAAGCATTCTGGCACCTTTCAGGCCCTTTGCTTAATTAATAATTAACTACAAGCTTCTCTTCCCATCCTCCTTTTACTTCCCATCTTCCTTCTCCAAGTAGAGATGGCAGCCCCCAGCACCCAAGCAACCGGAAGCAAAGTGAGGAGGTGCTGTTGCACAGGCAACATGCCTAATGCTAGGGTTTGTCTGGAAGGAGGGGAAGGAGGTGCTGGGATGTAGGATTTTCACTGTTAAAACTGGGGCAGGCCTGGCCAAATGAAGATAAGTTGGTATCTAAGGAAGCAGGGTGATACACAGAGGGGTTGTAGAGAGAGGGTGATGGAGAAAATGTGGTAAGATATTAACAACTGAGACATCTGGGCAAAGGGGGTGTAAGAGTTCTTTATATTGTTCTTGCAACTTTTTCGTAGGCTTATGACTATTTAAAAAACAAAAAAGTCAACAGCAAGATACCTTTTTGATGGAATGGTAAGTTTGGGCTCTGCGATCAGATAAAACAGGGACTCAAATCCCTATTTTACTACTAAATAGGTGTATGATACTGGGCAAGTCACTTAACTCCTCTGAGACACTGTTTTCTCATTTATAAGGTGGGCATAGTACTATTAATAGTACCTTTTTATTGTGTGGTTGTTATGAGGCTTAGATGAGATGGTGTGTGTGAGATACTTGGCACAGTGCCTGTTTCATAACTGATAAAGAGCCTTTATTTATGAGCTATGCCTATTGATATTTATCATATTAAAAACTAAAATTGAGAAATTAAAACAAAATTTAATTCTTGGGGCACCTGGGTGGCTCAGTCAGTTAAGTGTCTGACTTTGGCTCAGGTCATGATCTCACAGTTTGTGAGTTCAAGCCTTGCATTGGCCCTTGCACTGACAACATGGAGCCTGCTTTGGATCCTCTGTCTTCCTCTGTCTCTGCCCCTCCCCTACTCTCACTCTCTCTCTCTCTCTCTCTCTCTCTCTCTCTCTCAAAAATAAAAATAAATATTTAAAAAATATATTTAATTCCTTTAAAAACCTCAGGGATCTAGGGATGAAGGCCAGGTTTAGGACACCCTGGAAACCCACACAATCCAAAATGGTGGCATGGCCCAATGGAGCTGGGGATTCTGAATTCATTAAAAATAAAAATCTGTTGGGGCACCTGGGTGGCTCAGTCAGTTAAGCGTCCAACTTCGGCTCAGGTCTGATCTCACCATTTTTGAGTTCCAGCCCACGTCAGGCTATGTGCTGACAGCTCACAGCCTGGAACCTGCTTCAAATTCTGTCTCCCTCTCTCTGGCACTCTGTGTCTCTTCTCTCTCAAAAATAAATAAACATTTTTTAAAAATTTAGATAAAAAAGTCTGTTGAATCATAATTTTGTACACCTGAAATTAACATAACAATGTGTGTTAACTACACTGGAATTAAAATAAATAAATAATGGATAATAAATAAAAATAATGAAAAAAACCATAAGCCTATTATATGTTGACATAAGTTTATACAAAATAACTTTATTTTCATTAAAAAATCTGGTAAGAAGATGGCTTTGTTTTACACTTTTGCTAATCTCTTTCTCATGTATAGAAATCAGTGGGCTCTTATATCTGCTTTTGTACCAAACTAGTACTATATGTCCTTTTGGTAGAAATATATGAAGAAAATCCAGCTTCACATAGATAGGTAGTTGAAAAAGGAATATTTTTGGGTGCCTGCCTGGTTTAGTTGGTAGAGCGTGCAACTCTTGACGGTGGGATCATGAGTTCGAGCCCTATGTTGAACACAGAACTTACTTAAAACTTTTTTTTTGAAAATGGACTCTCACTAAGAGTCTTTTCAGATAATTGTGTATTTTCTTCTTTGACACTACACCAACACTCAAGAAAAGTGGTTTCTTGGCTTAGTCAGTTAAGCATCCAACTCTTGATTTTGGCTCAGGTCATGATCTCATGGTTTGTGGGTTTGAGCTGTCAGCCCAGAGCCTGCCTGGGATTCTCTCTCTTCCTCTCTCTGCCCCTCCTTGTATGTGTGTCTCTCTCAAATAAATAAACATTAAAAAAAAAGGTTAGTTGCAGTTTGAAATCTGCAATCATGTCAATTAACTTTTCAAACTGTGCTTATTGATTGTTGATGAGCCTGAATATTTCATTCAGTGTTTATCTGGGATTCGTATATCTTCTTTTATAGATTGCATTTTCCTGACCTCAGCCCAGTTTTCTATTGGACTGGGTTTTTGTTTTTGGGTTTTTTTTTTTTTTTTTTTTTGGTCTTTTCTTAGAGAGGTATATATTTGGTGCATGGGGTAAGATTTCAGTCTCTGAGGTCATGCTGCTTAAATTCATGCTTAGCATCTGGCACTTAATAGCTATGCGACCTTGGGAACTGTTTTAAAAAATATCTCTGTGCCTGTTTTATCACCTGAAAAAGAAGATGATAATGAAACCCACCTCACAGGGCTTGAATAAGAGAATATGCATATTAGGGACTGAATGTTTGTGCTCCCGCCATTCATATGTTGAAATGTTGAAACTCTACCACCTAACCTGATGGTATTAGTAGGCAGGACCTTTATTTGGGAAATAATTAGGATTAGATGAGTTCATCGGATTGAGATGAGTGAGTGAGATTAGTGCCCTTCTGAGTGAGATTAGTGCCCTTCTGAAAAGAACTTGCTCCCTTTCTGATTTGTCAATTGAGGATACCATGAGAAATTGGTAGTCTACACTCCAGAAGAGGGCTGTTACTGGAACTTAACCATATTGGCACCCTGATCTTGGACTCTGAGTCTCTAGAACTGTGAGAAATACATTTCTGTTGTTTACAAGCCATTCAGTTTATGGTATTTTGTTATAGCAGCCTGGATAGACTAAGACAATGCATAAATCAGTGTCCACATATAGTGAGTTCACAAATGAGCAGGTGATACTCTTAGATTTTTTTTTCCTATATACTAGTTATCTAAAATTCAGTACCCTCTGGACATTTCCATTCTGACACCCCACAAGTGATGCATATTCAAACATTTCCAACATGAATTGCAAACCTGTCCCTTAGCTATTCACTATACTGATAAAGGATCAAGACATAGGTAATCTACCCTTTTCACTGGAGTGGGGAACATGGGATCCATCCTTTCTCCCTTCATCTTTTTATGCCTAAGTGAGTAAAATACACCAAATCTTCCATGAAAATAACTTTTTAATCTCCCTATTGGTATCTTCTTAGTCTTCAGGCTTTTATTAGTCTCATACATGATTTCTTTAGAGGCTAGGACAGAATTGCAGGAGTTGGGGGGGAGTGACCCAGGGATGGCTTCTATAGTGAGAAGAGGGCAAGGCACAGGACCCAGGGAACACTAAAATGAAAGAGGAGACGCAGCACACAGCCCAGAAAGAGGACTGAGCAGGAAGAGAATAAGTCAGTGATTGCCACTGAAGCATTTGGATTTACTTTCACTTAGGGAGGAGTTACTTCCATTTATTTTTCTTAAAACTTGTGAATGCCTTCCTTCTTCATTCTGGAAAAGACCATAAGTGATTGATCTTATCCTTGCTATCTATCCTATGGTGGAAGCAACCTGGGTACAACTGAAAGTTCATCAAAGCTGTGGTTTAGCCCCTTCTTTGTTGGGAAATCTTGGGCAAATGATAACTCTGAAACCTCAGTTTCTTCATTGGTTAAAAGGTGTGTAATGAGTTTGTTTATGGGAGAAAATTAGACTCGTGTATGAAAATAATTTGCAAAAACAGCACTATATGAGATCAGGTAATATTTATCAATGCTTCTAGACGCCAGGCCTTGTCTAAAAAGCTAAACTATATTAATTCATTTACCTGTATTATCTCAAGCTCCGCCTTGAATTTTCTTATCAATCCTAAGATAAAGCACAAATATGGAAACAAAGGTCCAGCGAGGTTAAATAGCTTAACCTAGAGTCCACACTCTTAGGGCGTGTGCACCATCTTTGAATACACTTTTTCCTCTTTTAATTGGTAATTAAAAAACACAAGAATATTACAAAATGGAGGTAAAAGTAAAATGGGGTTAACAATATCCCTAGCTGGTATATCAAAAGGATTAATTAGGCGCTAAATATTGAGAGATGATCCTGAAAAATAACAGAAAAGCTGGGCCATCATTCTCATCCTTCGAGGAAGGGGATTGGGGCGCAGGTGCCCAAGACAGCAGGGCGCCTCCGCCTAGAGGACCTAAGTGCAAAGAAATCTAGAAAATGGAAATAGGGAAATTAAAGCACCGAAGAAGACAAGCTTTGTCTGGATCACGTTTAAACATGTAGTGTTCGCTGTCTTTTATGAGGACATCGAGGTCCACTGTAATCCTAGATGAGACTGTTCCATTTTCTCGCTGAGAATCCCCCAGGAAAAGGGGAAACTCCACCGGCGACCCAGCTTCCTTGCTAGACGTCTCCTATGGCAACCAGGACGAGGCGTTATTTACGGATTGGCCCCGCCCTCTTTCTCTACAAATCGAACAACGATTGGTCCGGAGGCGCGGCGCTGGCGCAGGGAGGCGGACTTAGGTCCCTCAGCTCAGGCTGGGCCCCGCCGCCATTTTGGGTTGTGTGGGTTTCCGAGACGCTCTGAGCTGGGCCTCGCCCGCGGAGGTTCCGCAAATCGCCGGCCAGTGGTACGCGTCCGAGTGTCAGGTTGGAGCCGGGAAGCGTCCCTGGGGGTACCGGCGGCGGGGGCAGGATGAGCGCGGAGGCGGCGGACCGGGAGGCAGCCACCTCCAGCCGGCCCTGCACCCCGCCGCAGACCTGCTGGTTCGAGTTCCTGCTAGAGGAGTCGCTGCTGGAGAAACATCTGCGCAAGCCCTGCCCGGGTAAGCGCGGCGCCTACACCCGGAGGGAAGCGGGACCCGTCCACCGGCACCTGGCTCGCCGGGCTCTCAGGACCCGCGCCTCCTCGGCCACATAGCTGGGGGGCCCAGGAGGCGCGAATTCGAGCCAAGCTCTGGCGGGGTTCCCTCGCTAAACATTAAGCATCCCAGTGCGGGGGCACCGCCGGGAAGGGTTTAAAAACGCAAAACAAAGGCCTTCCCGCTTCCCTCCCCTTGGTCCTTTTACCGTTTGCGGTTTTAGCTCCTTTGAGGTGGTCTTGTGAGATTGAGTGTGTCGGGGAGGCTGGATCTGACACACCCCTACAGAACTCTGGGCTGTGATCAATTTAGAGACGGAGAGTAATTGCTGTTCTAGTGCTGATCCTGATGCTAATTTTTTATATTTTAGGTTCTTATTTAAATGTTTTGTTTCTCAACGAGGGGATTTTACCGACTCCTAATTATTTTTTTCCCCCAAGTTGGTCTATAAATTAAAAGGAGAAAACCTCCGAGAGCAGGGAATGTTATACATTTGTAACATGGATGTTTAATGATGATCATGATTAATATCCCAATTAGTGGGTGCTGTTAGAGAAGGAGAGAAACGGCAGGCATTTCTGGAAAGAGGTACTGGTATGACCAGGTAAGTTTCTTGAATAGTATTTTGCTGATACAGTTCAAATCCAGATGTAGCTTGTTGAATCTATGTTAGCCTTAACTGATGGAGACAACTGTGGAGAAGTTAGTGGTTTCATTCAAGCAATTTTACCACCTGTATGATGTTATGTTCTTTTAATTCTTTGCTTTTCATATTTATTGAATGTTCTGGGTGCCATGCTTAATACTTCACATCTGTTATCTCATTTAATTCGGTGTTCATAATCACAGGTAGGTGGTGGTATTCTCTATTTGCATTGATGGAAACAGGTGCAGAGAGGTAATTTGATGCAGGTCGCACTAATTGTTAAAACAGTAATTCCAAAGATGACATCTCTGTTCTCTTTCCTCTAATTGATATTGGTTATTTGCTAAACTGGAAATCTATAGTCATCATGTTCTTACTTCTAAAGTGTTTTCTTCTTCATGATTCTGTTAACCCTTTTTTCCTTACGTACCACCCTTCCTCCTTACTTACCACCCTTCCTGATCTTTCATGTAATCCCTAGGCACTCTTATAAATCATATTCCTTAGTCATCATAACTACACAGCTGTTGGGATTTTTTTTTTTTTGTGGCCAAAAGCCAGTATAGTGAAACCTTTCGCATCTTTCTAATTGAAAGTTAAAGTTAAATTTATTTTCTTTTAAACCCTAGATCCTGCACCAGTTCAACTTATTGTTCAGTTTTTGGAACAGGCTTCCAAACCTTCAGTAAATGAACAAAACCAGGTGCAGCCTCCACCTGATAACAAGAGAAATCGTATTTTAAAGCTACTTGCTCTTAAAGTTGCTGCACATCTGAAGTGGGACTTAGACATATTAGAGAAAAGGTATACAAGATTTAAAAGAAATTTATTTTGAAATACTATTTAGATTTTTTGTTTTATTTTTATATATGCTTTTCTGATACCAGCCCTTAAAATGCAACTTATATTTCTGTATGTTCCTGGTAATATATGCACCTGTTTTTCAAAAGGTATAAAAAAGTATTTGAATGTTACATGGATTTAAATCACCTTTTCTTTTTTTTTTTTTTATTTGTTTATTTTTGAGAGAGCGCGCACAAGCAGGGGAGGCTCAGAGAGAGACGGAGTCAGAATCTGAAGCAGGCTCCAGGCTCCGAGCTGTCAGCACAGAGCCTGATGTGGGGCTCGATCCCATGACGCTGGGACCGTGACCTGAGCCAAAATCGAGTTGGATGCTCAACACACTGAGCCATCCAAGCACCCCCTCACAATTTTAAAAGAACTCCTTGTAAGGGCATCTGGGTGGCTCAGATGGTTAAGCATCTGACTCTTGATCTCAGCTCAGGTCTTGGTTTTAGGGTCATGAGTTCAAGCCCCACATTGGGCTCCACACTGGGCATGGAGCCTACTTAAAAAAACAAAAAAAAAAAGTACCTTGTAAAATTCAGAAATCAGAAATAATAGAGGAGGGAGACAAGTACTTTTAACGTTTTTGTGTAGTTTTTGAAGTTTTTCTCTCTATTTTTTAGAAGTACTCTTTATACCCACTGTGGGGTCCAAACTCCTAACCCTGAGATCGGTAGTTGGATGCTCTACTGACAGCCAGCCAGGCACCCTTCTTCCTATATTTTTAAACAAAGTTGTGATCATACCCTAACCTGTATACACTGTTGTGATTTCTTTGTTTCTTTTTTTCCCATATAACAGTAACATGAACATTTCCCCATTTTGTTTTTTGGAGATAATTCCATCATGTGGATAATTGATTAACTGTCTTCCATTGATGTTTAGTTTGTTTCTACTTTTTAATTTTAATAAATCACAGAGCCTTAAATACCTTCATCATTAAATTTCATCTGAGTTTTTGGTTACATCCTTAGTACAGATTATTAAATTGCTGACTCAGGTGGTATAAACATTTTTAAATCCCATGGTGTATACTGCCAGATTGCATTCCAAGAGAGTTGTACTAGTTCACGTTCTCACTGGTAGTGTTTAAACACTTTGTTTTCACCACCCTTCTCCAGATTAAAGAATTCTTTAATCTAAGGTGAGGCTATACATTAATAGACTTGAGGCCTGTCAAGAGGTAGTAATGTGGACCCAAAAAGTATGATGTATATGATGCAGTTGGAAATTGAACACTGGGATATTTGATAAGCAACTGAAAACTTTTTGTAAGGTATTTAAAAATTTTTTAATGTTTATTTTTGAGAAAGAATGTGTGGGGGGGGGAAGGGCAGATAGAGAGGAGGACAGGATCTGAAGCTGGCTCTGTGCTGACAGCAGACAACCCAATGCAGGGCTTGAACGCATAAACCTTGAGATCATGACCTGAGCTGAAGTTGGATGCTTAACCAACTGAGCCACCCAGATGCCCCGTAAGACTTTCTAAGTTTATTTTTACTTATTTCTTTGAGAGAGAGAACAAGCAGAGGAGAGAGAGAGAGAAAGGGACAGAGGATCTGAGGCAGGCTCTGTGCTGACAGCAGAGAGCCCTGTGTGGGGCTCGAACTCATAAACTGTGATATCATGATCTGTGCTGAAGTCAGAAGCTTAACTGAGCTACCCAGGCACCCCCAGCTGAAATATATTTAGATGTGAAATTAATACAGTGACTATATTGAGTTAATGTTTTAAAAGTTTTATTTAAGTAAACTCTACACCCAACGTGGGGCTCAAACTCACAACCCCAAGATCAAGTTGCATGCCCTTCTGACTGAGCCAGCCACGTGCCACTATTGAATTAATTTTTTGAGATCAATTCTGAAACACGGAAGAAATTATTTAATGTTAAAAATTTGCTTTATGATAGTATGGGAAGGGGAGGAAGTGAGCAAGAGTAGAGATGAAAGCATATTAGCCATCAGTCCATAATTGTTGAAACTAGATGATGGGCACATGGGGGTTCATTATATTCTGACTGCTTTTGTGTATGTTTAAGTTGTTTTCATAAAGAAAATTTTAAAAACCTTTAAAAACATAGTATTTTTTTAAAGGTTCATTTGGAGGCAGAGAGGGAGCGAGAATCCCAAGCAGGCAATGCAGGGCTTGATCTCATGAACCATGCTTGAGATCATGACCTGAGCTGAAATCAGGAGTTGGATGCTTAACCAACTGAGCCACCCAGGCACCCCTGAAATTTAATATTTTCATACAAGTTGTTGAGACAGATTAATAAAATAGCCTCAGATTTAGTCCTTTAACAATGTATTTATTTTCAGTGAAAATACTGAGTTGTGTATTTTATGCTTCTTATGCAGATGTGTACCTTTTGTTTCTTTAAGTTTGTCTGTTCCAGTATTGAATATGCTGCTAAATGAACTGCTGTGCATCAGTAAAGTTCCTCCTGGGACAAAGCATGTGGATATGGATCTGGCCACTTTACCTCCGACCACTGCCATGGCTATCCTTCTCTACAATAGATGGTAAATTTTTTCATAGACCACAAATGTGTTGGGCAGCCTGTGTGTAATTGCCCTCTGGCTTTCAGGGATGTGCTTTTAAGGGTCCCCTATACCCTGGAGAGCTCTTGGAGGATCTTGGAAACTGGGAGTCTGATGGTAGAGAAAATTATGACTGCATATATGAGAAAAGCATTCTGATAAAAATGTGGATGATTTATGAAGGTTTTATTACATATCGATTAAAAGTTCAGCTAATTTATAATAACAAATGTTCTAAGTAGTACTTAAATAATTTAAGTGACATTTGCAATGTGTTAAATTTTCTTTTTCTTGTCTGTCCTTCAGGGCAATTAGGACAATTGTTCAAAGCAGTTTTCCTGTCAAGCAGGCCAAACCTGGACCTCCTCAGTTAAGTGTGTAAGTCGGCAGATGGGACCCTTGGTTGACACTTTTTGTCATCAGGATTAAAAAAATTTTATTTGCATGTTTTTAATAACCTCTGGTACCGAAGGAGTAGAGTTAGAGGAGGGCACAAGGCCTACGTGCAGGTAGGTTTGGGGCGTTAGAAGGGTGACAGAATCAGGCAGTGCTCTGGATATCTATAGTAGAGAGCTCTGGAAAAAGGAATGCATTGTGACTTGTGCCTTTCATCTTAGTGTTAATTCCCCTGCTCCAAAGTATTAAGATTTTTTTCATTTAATTAAATTTACATAAAGTTATATTTGTTCTGTATGTAGGGAAATTGTTTTAATATGTAAAATTAGTTTAGGATACGAAAAATTACCAGAGTTATCATCTGTGGAGTTTTAAACCTAATTCTTACAATTTTTTTTAATGTTTATTTTTGAGAGCGCACGGGCAGGGGAGGGGCAGAGACAGAGAAGGAGACGCAGAATTTGGAGTAGGCTCCAGGCTCTGAGCTTCAGCACAGAGTCTGACATGGGGCTCAAATCTGTGGACCATGAGAACGTGACCTGAGCCAAAGTTGGATGCTTAACCAACTGAGCCACTCAGGCACCCCTAAACCTAATTCTTAAATTCTAGGTTAGCAGCTTACCCAAATTTGGAGCTAGAGAGCATAGTTTCTAACTTGATAGAAATGAGCTTTTGCTGCCAATAAGGTTTAGTCTTAAATTGAGGGTTTTGTTTTTGTTTTTTCAACACAAAGCAAATGAAAAAATAATGGTAAATGAACATCATAATTGAGTTTTTGTTTTTTCAAGAGTGAAAAGAAGTAGTATTACCATTTTTGTTTAAATTCTGCCTCATTTTGAAGAATGATGCTCTAAAGTTCAGAATTTTTAGTCTTGAAAAATGTTAAATACTTCTCAATCTTTTCTCTTTTAGCATGAATCAGATGCAACAGGAGAAAGAACTAACAGAAAATATTTTGAAAGTAGTGAGTATCAGCATCAGTTACACATTTCTGGGGTGCATTCAGAGCATGTTCACATGCTTCCTCTAACCTTAGATATGCAAGAGTTGGCAGGGTCTGGAAGCAGTGATGTATAGGTTTTTATTGTTAGAACATAGTTTGGTAACAATTGTAAATCGTACAGCTTTTCAGTGTAGTGCTTTACCACCAATTCTGTTGTCCAATTTTTATACTTTAGCAGATAAGAGAAATCACAGTTACAGATGATATCTTCATATTTTTTCCCCGAAATTTTATAATTAACATAGATTTTATTTTTCTTTACAACAAAGACTTTATTTTATATTATTTTATTTTATGTTATTTTATTTTATTTTATGTTCTGTGGTTTTATGTTATGTGATTTTATGTTATTTTACTTTATGTTATTTTATGTTATGTTTTATTTTACTTTATGTTATGTTTTATTTTACGTTATTTTGTTATGTTATTTTATGTTCTTTTATGTTATGTTATTTTATGTTATTTTATGTTATGTTTTATTTTGTTATGTTTTATTTTGTTATGTTATTTTATTTTATGTTATGTTATTTTATGTTATTCTATTTTATGTTATTTTATTTTGTTATTTTATTTTTTTATTTTATGAAATTTATTGTCAAATTGGTTTCCATACAACACCCAGTGCTCATCCCAACAGGTGCCCTCCTCCATGCCCATCAGCCACTTTCCCCTCCCCCCCCCCACATGTATTATATTTTAAAATTACTTTTTCAGGGGCGCCTGGGTGGCTCAGTCGGTTGAGTGTCCAACTTTGGCTCAGGTCATGATCTCCTGCTCTGTGAGTTCGAGCCCCGCATCAGGCTCTGTGCTGACAGCTCAGAACCTGGAGCCTGCTTCTGATTCTGTGTCTCCCTGTCTCTCTGCCCCTCCACCACGCGTCCTCTCTGTCTCTCAATAACTAAATAAACATAAAAAAAATTTTTAAAAAATTACTTTGCAGTCACAAAAATACAGTAGTTATTGTTTAAAAGAATTTTTTTTAAGTTAACTTGTTTTGAGAGAGAAAGTGTGAGCAACGGAGGGGCAGAGAGGAGATAGAGAATCCCATGCAGGCTCCATGCTGTCAGCGCAGAGCCTCACACAGGGCTTGATCTCATAAACCCGGAAGATTATGACCTGAGCCAAAACCGGGAGTTGGACGCCCAACCGACTGAGACACCTAGGCACCCCTATAGCAGTTATTATTATTATTTTTTTCAACGTTTATTTATTTTTGGGACAGAGACAGAGCATGAACGGGGGAGGGGCAGAGAGAGAGGGAGACACAGAATCGGAAACAGGCTCTAGGCTCTGAGCCATCAGCCCAGAGCCTGACGCGGGGCTCGAACTCCCGGACCGCGAGATCGTGACCTGGCTGAAGTCGGACGCTTAACTGACTGCGCCACCCAGGCGCCCCTATAGCAGTTATTTTTTTAATGTAGTTAATATAAAAGTAGAAATGTGGGAGTTTCCATAATTTAAAAATAATCTCTGTAATTCCATGATACCTACAGTGCACCAGAAACACTGTGTAAAGTCTAAGGGCTGGGAGAGGAGAGAAACATTCTATATTTATATAAAGTTAATGTGCTGTAGTATTTTGAATGCTTATTTATATTTTTTGTGAGACATAGAGCAAGTGGAGGGGCAGAGAGAGAGGGAGAGAGCCTCTGTCAGCACAGAGCCTGATGCAGGGCTTGACTCAACAACCACGAGATCATGGCCTGAGGTATAATCAAGAGTCCAGGACCCTTAACCGACTGAGCCACCGAGGCGCCCCATTATGCTGTAGTATTTTGAATGTGGAGAAAAAAAACCCTGCATCATTTTATTTTTGTTACTAGTGCCTACTAAAACGGTGGGTGACACATTGATGCATATAAACATTTCTTGAATAAATCAGTGGAAGCAAATCTTTAGAGCACTTTTATCTTTTTTTTGTAAAAAAAATAAATAAAAAGGTACCTTTTCTACTTTGTATTTTCTAATTTCTAAATAGGAACTTTTACTGTATTTTTAAAAATTTAACTATTTCAGCAGACTTAATTGCACTCTTGCTGTGTTAAATTTTTTTAATAGCTTAGTACACCAAGTTATTGAGTGTCCTGTGTATATATTTTGGTTAGTTTTCTGTGATGTTTGTATTTTAATAATTTGTTTATTGAATTTTTGTAGCTAAAAGAGCAAGCTTCTGATTCTATTTTGGTACTAGAGGCAGCCCTTAAATTAGACAAGGATCTTTATGTCCACACAATGAGAACACTAGATTTGTTGGCAATGGAGCCAGGCATGGTAAATGGAGAAACTGAGAGTTCTACTGCTGGATTGAAAATCAGAACTGAGGAGATGCAGTGCCAGGTACTTATTTCAGTATTCAATCAATGCATGGCAAAGTTTTAGAAAATCTTACATGAGGTCATTCTAGTATTTTTAATTAGAATTCCTCCCTTTGTCTTTTCGATGACTTAAGATGCTATTAAAATTTTGACTCATAATTAATTTGTAAATTTTATGACTTCACTTGAAATTTTCCTGAAAGAAATGGAAGGGAAATTCCATTTGATTTGTGGTCTCTGAGATAGTTTCCCAATTGTGTTTAAGAGACAGGCTCTGAATACTGAGAATGCAGTGAGTATGTAAACAATTCTGCAGTTCATTCATATTGTTAGATAATTAAACAAAAAAAAAACCCTGAACCCCAAAACAAATACTGTGCTAGACTTTGAAAAATGTTGGCCCCTAGAAAAAATAACTAGTTTTTCAAGGGTCTTCATTGAAGGTGGTTCTATAACTCTGGGCTCTAGTTCCTTTGAAAGCTTTCAGTTGATATTGTTGTGAGATACTGCGTATTTGTGTTGTCTTTTTCTCCACTGGATTGTAAACTCTCTGAGATCTCTCTTTTTTAACGTGTATTTTGCATCTTCCTCACTTTTTAGCAGAGAAACTTAGGTATAACAAATTTTAAAATATTCAAAAACTGTGTAAAAAGGGCCACGAAAATAGTGTGTTTTATATTCTGTATTCTCTTCTTTGTGGGAGTTGGCGCGTCATCTTCTGTTTTTAAACAGGCAGTTCTTTTTTTAAGTAAATTAATTAATTAAATTCTGCCCCCAAAGTGGGGCTTGAGCTCACAACCCTGAGATCAAGAGTCACGTGTTCTACCGACTAAGCCAGCCAAGCACCCCTTGCGTGATTTCTTTTTTTTAAGTGTATTTATTTCTTTTGAGAGTGCACGTGTAGGAGAGGGGCAGGTGAGAGAAAGAGAATTCCAATCAGCTCTGCGCTGATAGCACAGATCCTGTTGTGGGGCTCAATTCCACGGACCGTGAGTTCATGACTTGAGCCAGAATCAAGAGTGGGACGCTTAACTGACTGAGCCGTCCAGGCACCTGCTGATTTCTTCAGTCACTGTTTCCCATTCCTGAAATGGGCAGAAGTAGCTATGACAACGTGTTGGGAGGTGCCTTTTCAGATTAGCTGGTTGTAGAGTTTAAGATAATCATTTTTTCAGTACCTGATGAGATGGCAGTCACAGTTGGAATAGGAGTAATGAGGATTGACAATTGGGAACATCTTTAAATAGTAGTGAAACTTACATATAAGAGGGTTTATGGTACTATATTGTAGTCACAGAGTCTATTTAAAAATAATTGGTAATGTTTCTGATTTTCACAATCTAGTGGGTGATGCAATCTGGAAAACAAAACAGCTGTTAATAAAACATGTCAGTGTGCTAGGTAAACTATCAAATACTTTCTTAATTATATAGCTGAGTCCTAATTCTGTGCCTTGAATGGCAAATTAGCAGCAATACTTATTTCCCAGCACGTTAATATTTAAAGGACATTCTTTACATTACTAAAATTTACCTGATTCTAAAGGAAAATCTTTAAATTCTTTTCCCAGTAAAAGCAAAAATATTTGCTGTCAGGGCAACTTTGTTATCAGGCTTTTTGTTTGTTTTAACTTATTAACTACCTCTTAATTATAGAATTTAAACTTGTTTTATGTATTTATGTGGGGCTCAAACTCATACCCTGAGATCAGGAGTTACATGCTGTATGGAGCCAGCCGGGCATGCCTAGAATTTAAACTTGTTTTAATGGGGTTGCTTGGCTGGCTCAGTTGGTAAAGCATTTGACTCTTGATCTCAGAGTTGTAAGTTGGAGGCCCACTTTGGGTATAGAGATTTCTTAAAAAAGAAATCTGAAAAAAAAAAAACACACACAAAAAAAACCCTTGTTTTAATGTTAGTATAGTGATGCTTGAAAATACCTTTTTGGTATCTTGCACTGTCTGCCTGGAAAGGGGAATTACATGTAACTGTAATGTCTGTGTGTGTATAAATACCTGTATATCCTTTTTCTGTCTTTCTTTCTCTTTGTCTTTCTTTTCTTTCTTCCTTCCTTCCTTTCTTCCTTTCCTTTCTTTTCTTTCTTTTCTTTCTTTTGTTTCTCACCCTTTGATCCAGATGGGAGGAAGCACTCTAGAATGAAAATCAGCCACACATTTAATGTGGACTAAATAGTAAGAAGCAGTATCCTACAGGCTGAGAAGAATTCATCTTGATTAGCTCAAGAGGACAGAATATGTATATATGATACATATCAGTAAAGAGTAGTTCTGTGATGTGTATCAGACTGTTAGAGGTTAGAAGTTTGGAGGAGGAATAAGTATCTGTTTGCTAAGATTGGTTTGATGTAGATGGAAATAAGAGATAGGGAATGAAGTTTATTTCCAGGATCTGATAAGAATTGGGAATTGAGAAGACTGGTATGGTTGAAATAGAGGAGAATAGAGAGTTTTGAAGAGAGAAGTTAGTCCAGATTCTGAGATCGGTAAAGATTGGGCCCAAGGGGTTTGAACTTTATCTTACTTGGGATAATTTGAAGACTTTTTAAGAAAGTCAGATCTGTCAGCACTGTGTAGAATAAACTTTTGAGGCAGGATATTAGGAGCCTTAGGGATCTGGGTTCGAGCCTGGGCTCTGCCAGTACTTGGTTATATGCCTTTTAGCAGACATTGTCACTTCTGAGCCTTATTCCTGTCCATAAAATGTTCAAGTTGAATTAAACAATCTGAGTCCTTGAATTCTGCATTTAGTGAGTCTAGGCATTGATTGAAGAAGGTTCTTGAAGAAATACACAATTTTTTTTTTTTTTAAATAGGCTCCACACCCATCATGGGGCTCAGACTCACGACCCTGAGATCAAGAGTCGCATGCCCTATCAACTGAGCCATCCAGGTGCCCCAGAAATTACAGATTCTGTTAGTACTTTTTTAGTTGTTTTTTTTCTATCCTTTCATTGTCATTAATTCAGATTTTTCTCAGTGTTCACTCTGGTCAGGCAGTTACTCTCCCCCACTTTGAAAGAAGCATAGATGATAGAGAATCCGTCGTGATGTTGAATAGCAGCAACAGTGACAGTAAAATCTAGTTGACAGGGGCAGCCCGAGCAAGAGTCTAGCTAGCTGCTGCTCTTGGCATGTAGTGCTGGTGGCTGCAGGTGATAAGAGTCCAGTGTTGAGATGACCGCAGCACTCACTAGGTCACTTTTGGCTCTTATCTTGGCTGTTTGCATCCCTTGCCCTTTTGTTTCCAAAGGTCGATCCTTGGGCCAAGTAATTCTGTAGACCACCCTAAATCTTACCATTTAAATCTGTTTTCTCCTTAAATCAGTCCACTGGATTCTGTTTCTTGTGACTAAGAACATTGACTATTCCGTTGCTTGCTGAAATACAGTTTTTTTCCTGTATATGTACTAGCGTTTTGCTGAGATAAACATAATTTTGAGTTTTGTTAGCTTTTCAGTTCATGAAAATTTACTAAGCAAATTGGTATTCATTACCATTTTAGGTGTGTTATGATTTGGGTGCAGCATACTTCCAGCAAGGCTCTACAAATGCAGCTGTTTATGAAAATGCCAGAGAAAAATTTTTTAGAACCAAAGAACTAATTACAGAGGTAAATACAGTGATAACAGGCACATAATATTTAGTTCTTAAAGAGTCTATATATGTTTTTGGGTTTAATTTTTCTGATGATTAAAAAAACAAATGTTCATTGTGGTACATTTGGCAAGTTTTAGAAAGTACTAAAAAGCATTTTGAAAATCTGTATTACTACTGCCTAGTAATTACCCCTTTTGCCATTTTAGCTTATTTTCTTCCAGGTTTCAGTCTTTGTTTTTCTACAGTTAAGGTTATATTAACTGTATATACTATATTGTTATCATGCTTAAATCTTTGAATAGACATTTAAAGATCTTCATGTAGATGTGCTGTGATTTACTTCATTTCTCTAATGTTTGGGCATTTATGTTTACTGTTTTTATTTATCATAAAGCTATAATATTTCTGTCTCCCAACTGTAAGACTTTTTTTGGTTTTTAGATGCTTTCAAGTTAAATTCCTACACGTAGAATCATCATGTCAGTAAATTGTAATGTCAGTAATCATCATGTCAGTAATTTTGTAAAGGCTGTGAAACATAAAACCAAATTGCTTTCCAGGTACATTTCTCTCGGTACTCCGATCAGCAGTGAGGGTTTTTTTGTTTTTGTTTTTTTCCTCCAGTTGCTAATTTGGTGGGCGAAATACACGAACTTTAACACATTTACATTTCCTTAATTCCTGGTAAAGGTGAACTTTTCATATGTTTAATACTTGCATTTTTCTTCTTATGATTCTGACAACTGAATTTTAAAATATGTAACTAGGTTTTTGTTTGGTGCCTAGAAAAATTCCCACTTCAGTCTCTCCTCTTCAGAAAAACTGATTAAATGCTCAAGAGATTTGCTTTAAATCTATTCTAGATCTTTTGGGAATCCACATTTTACTTTGCCCAGGCAGCTCATCAGATTTGCTCTGTTCTTACATATTTTTAAATGTTTTAAGCTTGTTTTAAACAGTGTTCACTCTTTTTTAATGTCTAAATTGTTATACATACTTTGATGATGATGTTTACCTTTTGTATGTTGGCCTGAAGTCTGCAGACTTTTTGGTAAAGGACCAAATAGTAGATATTTTAGGCTTTGTGGGCTATATGCAGTTTATGTTGCATATTCTCATTTGTTACTGTGTTTTTTCCCCTTTACAACCTTAAGTATGATTCTCAGCTCAAAGGCTGTATAAAAATAGGCCACAGGCCAAATGCCTGTGAACAATAGTTTGCTGACCCTTGCTCTAAACTTTCAACTTTTTCATTTTTTATGGTACTTCCAGCCCTGAATTTTCCATTACATTTTATTGTACTGTTAAAATGCATTGAATGGGTACTATACTATTGTTTTCTGTTACATTGATGGATAATGATGTATACCTCTTACTTTACAGATAGGTTCATTATCTCTTCATTGTACCATAGATGAGAAGCGGTTAGCGGGCTATTGTCAAGCGTGTGATGTTCTTGTACCTTCTTCTGATAGTACATCTCAACAGTTGACACCATATAGTCAAGTCCATATTTGTTTGAGATCTGGCAACTATCAGGTAAGATATCTGATAAGGAAGTAATAGGGTGATTGGAAAGCTTTGGAAGCCAGACAGAACTCATTTTAAATTCTGGCATCGCCATTTACCAGTTGTGTGATTTGGGGCATGAAAACTGTCAGATTGGCCTATAAAATGGTAATAATTACCCCATTTCATAGGTCTTAGGAGAATCAAGTGACAAGTTATAAAGTCTAAGCAGTGCACTGTAGAGATGTTGAGTCATTATTGATCATTTTTCTTGAAGGTACAGAATTTGCCTGTGTTAAGTAAATTCTTCAAGAAACTGTAAGCAGGACTTTTAACTTTTAAAATTACAGGTAAAGAATTGTTAGTTTTATGGAGCCTTAAGTCTGGTGTCTGACTTGAAAGTGTGGCTTTTGTAGCCCAGCCTTATTAGCCACTGTAAGACTGGGGGTAAAAATGAGCAAAGTGGTATTTGTAGGTTTGAATGGTCTATTCTAGAGACTGCTTTACCAGTGAGCGTGGTTATCATCTCGATTTTTACCCCATGGAAGACACTTAAATTAATCTGTTTATGTTCATTGCCTTCTGTGGATATATATTTTTAGGTTTGTAATGAAAATTACTGGGAATTAGAAATTGTACTTTTGAGGGGCACCTGGGTGGCTCAGTGAGTTAAGTGTTTGACTTCAGCTCAGGTCACGATCTCATGGTTCGTGAGTTTGAGCCTCATGTCGGGCTCTGTGCTGATAGCTCAGAGCCTGGAGCCTGCTTCAGATTCTATGTCTGTCTGTCTGTCTGTCTGTCTCTCTCTCTCTGCCCCTCCCCTGCTCACACTCTGTCTCTCTCTCTCTCTCTCAAAAATATATAAATATTAAAAAAATGTTTTTAATTTTTTTAAATGTTAAAAAAAATTTGTAGTTTTGAAATCTTTATCAGAAAGCCTTCATGCTAGAAAATGAATAGTGCCTTCATGTTACTTCACTCAAAGTAGGAGTCATGAAATGACAAAGCTACAGCCTATCTTTATTTCTAAGAAAAAAATTTTTTTTAAATTTTTAAATATTTATTTATTTTTGAGAGAGAGAGTGAGTGGGGTAGGGGCAAAGAGAGAGGAAGACCCAGAATCCAAAGCAGTCTCCAGGCCCTGAGCTGTCAGCACAGTGCCCGATGAGGGTCTTGAACTCCCGAACCATGAGATCATGACCTGAGCTGAAGTTGGATGCTTAACCGACTGAGCCACCCAGGCGCCCCTTGAATTTCCTCTTATCGATTGATTCTTCACCTCTCATTTTTGGTCTGTGGTCTTCAATTTAAAAAGGCAGGGTTGGGGGGCAGGTGAGATTTTTACCCTCAATCTTCATTTTAATATTTTAGAAAAGAGTTTTGTAGTAAGTTATTTTCATGATTTTCTTCAATATATATTTTCCATTGTAGAAAGACTTTTTTTTCTTTTTGGGAAGACTTTTAAAGTAAACAAGCTTTGCCATGATTTTTGAATTGGATACAATTTTATGTCTTGTGTTCTAGGATGTAGTAAAGATTTTTATTGAAGATAACTTAACCTTCAGTTTACCTGTCCAGTTCCGGCAGTCAGTACTAAGGGAACTCTTTCAGAAAGCTCAACAGGGGTAAGTAAGTAAATTGAAGAACTACCTTCTTATTTTTGAATAAAAGAGCAAATGCATTTTGGGTGTATAACAATAGACCTCCAAATCACCTGTAAATCTGTGACAGTACTTTCATCTTTGTTAGTATATGGGAAATTAACATAGCCAGAAGAGCCACTTTAATGTTCATCTGATCCTTAGTAAAAGCATTTGGGGGACAGAAATTAGTGGAATTTGATTCTATTACCTAATCTGTAGTTTAATTGTCCCTTGACAGATTAAAAACTTTCCTTTTCTGCGCTACCCTCCCACCCCGTGTGTGCCTGAATAACCTAAACTTTTACCTCTCAAGAATAAATAACTCATTCTAGTGAGTGATTTTGGTTTTGTGAAATGTACCTTACTTTTTTTTTTTTATTAAAGAGAATGTATTAGTAGATCTACTTTTGTATTCTACAGAAATGAAGCTCTAGATGAAATCTGTTTTAAAGTCTGTGCCTGTAACACAGTCCGTGATATATTGGAAGGTAGAACGATTAGTGTTCAATTTAACCAGCTATTTCTTAGACCTAATAAAGAGAAAATAGACTTTCTTCTTGAGGTAAGACATTTTTTCCCTTTTTGATTTGTAATTTTGCTGTAGGCTTACCAGTGACCTCTTAGTTGCCAAATCTAGTGCCCTCTTTTCTGTCTTCATCTGACTTGCTAATAGTTGATACTGCTTACAGACTCTCCAACCTTTTCTTCTGCCAGAGCTCTTTGCTCCTTCTCTGTTACTGCGTTTTCCTTCATCCTTCATCAAGACCTCTTTTGCTCTCCCTTTAGTGTTTCTGTTTACAGTATTTCTGTTTTTGGTGCACTCATCTTCTCATATCATTTTTTATTCTCATTTAAAGCTTCAGTCATCAGGGGCGCCTGGGTGGCTCAGTCGGTTGGGCACCCGACTTCGGCTCAGGTCATGATCTCACAGCTCATGAGTTCGAGCCTCGCATCGGGCTCTGTGCTGACAGCTGGGAGCTCGGAGCCTGGAGCCTGCTTCGGATTCTGTCTCCCTCTTTCTCTGCCCCTCCCCTACTCGCATTCTGTCTCAGTCTCTCTCAGAAATAAATAAACATTAAAGCTTCAGTCATCTGTTTATTGAACATTCCCAAATTATAATTCTGACCTCTCCTGTGAGCTCCAGAATCTGTGTTTCTGTTGGGTTTTTTGATGTCTGTCTTTAACTGTTTTAATATAAAAGATACTGAGAGAAATACATAAGCATAATTAATATCACTTAGTTTCAAAAATACTATATTGTCAACATTCTAGAAGTCCTTTTTTTTAGGATTTTATTTTTAAATAATCACTATACCCAATGTGGGGGCTCGAACTTACATCCCTGAGACTAAGAGTCACATGTTCCACTGACCGAGCCAGTCAGGAAACCCTCTAGAAGTCCTTTTTTTTTTAATGCTCTTTACTAAACCCTCTCCATCTCTGCTTGAGAAAATCACTGTCCTGCCTTTTGTGATCATTTCCTTGTTTTTCTTTGTACTTGTATCACCTTTGCATCCTTAAGGAATATTCTTTGTTTTGAACTTGATATAAAAGCATACAAAATACTTTTTTAATTTTCCTTCACTAAACAGGTTTATGAGCTTTTTTTCCAAGTTGTATGCATTTATAGTTTGATTTTTTTTCATTGTTGTGTTACAACATGACTATTGTGCAATTCATCGGTTCTTAGGACATTTATGTTGTTTACATAATGTAAATGGCTATTTTGCTGCTTGGAACATTATGTATATCTTGGTGTACACATATATCAGATGTCTACAGAAAATATATCTCTAACATTACTTTGTAATATCAGTGTTTTTGTCGCCAGCATTCATTGGTCACCATCCTTGTCAACACTTGGTATTGTCAAATTTACCTATGAGGTCATTAAGATTTCAAATTCCATTTCTCTTATTACTAAGGAACTTAGCAGCATTTCTTTTACTTTTTGCTCATAATGAATTTTGTCTTTTGAGGAACCTGTTGCAAGTGAAATGCCTCGTTTTTTCTTTTGGATTGTCTGTTTTTGTCTTTTTTTGGTACAAGTTCTTCATGTATTTTGTCCTTTACTGATTTTAAGTACTGCAGGTATCTTCTCTGAGTTTGACTTCTCTTTTAACTTTCTTTATATTGCTTTAAAAACTCTTAATTTTAGTATAATAAAATTTATCAGTCTTTCCCATAAAGGAAAAGATGAGTGAACTCTCTCTTGTTTAAGGAAGCTTCCTTTCCTGTGGTCATGAAGATAGTGTTACATCTTCTAAAAGCTTTGTAGCTTGGCCTTCCTTTCACATTTAGGTCTTTAATCTACTTATAGTTGGTTTTTGTGTATCATGTGAAGTAGATGGTCTGGTGTTATTTTTTTCTCCTATGACTATCCATTTCTTCCAGCGCCAGTTGTTTTTGTTTTGTTTGTTTTTTTTTTAAGTTTCTTTTTAAGAGAGAGTACGCATGTACATGGGTGAGGGGCAGAGAGGGAGAGAATCCCAAGCAGGCTTCGCACAGTCATCACACAGCTCGATGCAGACTTGATCTTGTGAACCTGAGCCAAAATCAAGAGTCGGACGCGTAAGCAACTGAGCCACCCAGGGGCCCGTCCAGTACCACTATTTTGAAAGGCTTTTTTTTCCCTACTGATCTGCAGTGCTTTACCTCTACGGAATGCCAGGTGTCCATGCATGTGTGGGCCTGTTACTGGGATCTATTCTGTACTACTTTTCTGTTTGTTCACAGGTCAGCATCCCTGTCATGATAACATTTAAACATAAGCCTTGTTTTTCAAAGTTGTATTGGTTTATGCTTATCCTTTGCGTTTTCTTTGCATAGACTCAAATTGTCAAGTTCCACAAATAAGCCTGTTGGATTTTTGTTTGAAGCTATGTAATGTTTAAAAACCAGTTTGAGAAAAGTTAATATCTTCATAGTATTGAGAATTCTGTGAACTGGTACAGTTCTTCATTTATTTAGACATTGCTTGATGTCCTTCAGAGCTTTAGAATTTTTTCCATAGAAGTCTTTTTTGGTTTATGAACTTGAAAATGAAAGTAGTTTATGTATTGGCATAGAGGTAGAATTGAACTTTGTGTAATGATTTTGTTTCCAACTACTGTGCTAAACTTTTTTTTCTTTTTTAAGTTTATTTTTGAGAGAGCGAGTGAGAGCACAAGCAAGGGAGGGGCAGAGAGGTAGTATATTTTTCCTGATTAGTTTTAAGAGGTTTTATAAGAATTTGTCCACTTAAGGCAAACTATAAGAGACTCTTAAATACAGAGAACAAACTGAGGGTTGATGCGGGGGATAGGGGAGAGAGGAAAATGGGTGCTGGGCAGTGAGGAGAACCCTTGTTGGGATGAGCAAGTGCCAGTGGGTGTTGTAAGTGATGAACTACAGGAATCTACCCCAAAAACCAAGAGCACATGTTACACACTGTATGTTAGCCGTTTGACAATAAATTAAATTGAAAAGTAATAAAATCGGGGCGCCTGGGTGGCGCAGTCGGTTAAGCGTCCGACTTCAGCCAGGTCACGATCTCACGGTCCGTGAGTTCGAGCCCCGCGTCGTGCTCTGGGCTGATGGCTCAGAGCCTGGAGCCTGTTTCCAATTCTGTGTCTCCCTCTCTCTCTGCCCCTCCCCCGTTCATGCTCTGTCTCTCTCTGTCCCAAAAATAAATAAACGTTGAAAAAAAAAATTAAAAAAAAAAAAAGTAATAAAATCAGAAGAAATGAAAAAAATAACTGGTTAAAAAAATTTGCACACTTAATCTAAATATTTAAGTTTATTAAGTTTTTTTTTAATGTTTACAGCATTCATAAAGATGTCCCCTATTTCATGTTCTAAGTAAAGAATTGAGCTTAGGTGCCTAGGTGGTTCAGTCAGTTGAATTTCCAATTTTGTCTCAGCTGATAATCTCGTGGTTCGTGAGTTTGAGCCTTGCATTGGGCTCTGTGCTGATGGCTCAGAACCTGGAGCCTGCTTCAGATTCTGTGTCTCCCTTGGTCTCTGCCTTTCCCCCGTGTTCGTTTGTTCTCTCTCTCTCTCTCTCTCTCAAACATTAAAAAAATTGTTTTTAATTAAAAAAAATAAAGTGTACAATCCAGTGATGTTTTAGTGTGTGCCTTGATTTGTACAGCCACCACCTCAGTCAGTTTTAGAACATTTTCATCCTCCCTCTTCTACCCCACAACAAAATCTCTTATCTGTTAGCAGTCGTCCCTCATTTTCTCCTAGTCCCTTAACCTCAGGCATCTACGGATCCACTTTTGTGTCTCTAGATTTGCCTGTTGCCTATGCTGGGCATTTCATATAAACAAGAATATAGGTGGTGTTTTGTTTTTGTTTTTGTTTTGTTTTGTTTTTTTTTGCTGGCTCTTTACTAAATGTTTTCAAGGTTCATCCATGTTATAGCATGTATCAGTGCTTCATTTTTTATGACTGAATAATACTCCATTAAGTGGATATACTATTCATAGTTCATTTTGTGTATCCGTCAGTTGATGGGCTTTAGGGTTATTTCCACTCCTTGACTATTACGAATAATGCTGCTGTGAACATTCTAGGATTTATTTTTTTATGTTAACATGTTAGAGAATATTTGACAATTTCCTTAGGTTAGGGACTTTGATACTTATTGCTTTATTTTGGCTTCTTGTAAGTAATCTATGGGAGAAATCCTAATCTGATGAATAAACTCAGATATTACGAGACTGTTATTTGTAAATAATATTTCCATGACTAGTTTTTGTCATTCTTTTCATTTCACTGGTTATTTTAAAACCTTGGTTACTCTTAATTGTTGGGTCTATGTACATTAGCCATTACGTATCATTCAGTTCTCTAAGATGAATCTTCTCTCACTTTTCTGACTGGAGCTGCTGCAGAGTTCATCACCTCATATAATTGGTTAGTGTACTTTATACATTCTGGGAGAACTCTATGCCAGGCTAGTTAGCTGCTTTATTTCATAGAAATGACTGCAGTTGTTGAAATGATCACATTCCACTCCCTTTCCCCATGATGATTCTTAATTCACAGTCTCATCTTTTAAATTACTGAACTAAATCTGTGATTGATAGGTGGCTGAAGAAGGAATATTTGGTTGTTTTTAAATCGAAACTTTTCTAACTGTAGCGTGCATTTTTAAAAGTGCCAGTATTCAAATAAAAATTACTCAAATTCCTAGGTGTGTTCAAGATCAATAAATTTAGAAAAAGCTTCGGATTCTTTGAAAGGAAACATGGCTGCTTTTCTAAAGTAAGTGCCCTTTTCTCCTTAATTTGAATTTAGTCTTGTGAGAAAAATAACTTTTGTTACTTTTTGTGTTTGTCCTGCATGTCTTATAAATAGGCAGTCATTTGAGAGCCAGTTAAGTTCAGATTTGTATAGTGACACAAAATTTAGAATTCTGTTACTCTTTTTGTGTATCGTGACATGGACATCACAATTTTAGGACCAAAAAATTTTTAAATCTGTTTCAAATATTGTTACATAGTTTATGAAATGGTAGCTTGTTAAATGGCTTATTAATAAAGATTCGTTAATATGATTGTTTTTCCCAAACTAAATTATAAACTTTTTTTGTTTTACACTATTTTTACTGATCTAGGAATGTGTGTCTGGGGTTGGAAGATCTGCAGTATGTTTTCATGATTTCTTCACATGAGCTTTTCATTACATTGTTGAAAGATGAAGAACGAAAGCTACTTGTTGATCAGATGAGGAAGAGATCCCCTAGAGTAAATCTGTGCATTAAACCTGTAACTTCATTTTATGATATCCCAGGTTAGCTCTCTAGTCTGCTAGCAAAAATGTTGGCACATTTTGCACTTGTGTTATATTTGCCCCTCAGTGTATTTGAGGATGCCCTCTCATGCGTTTTAGTTTATATTTATGTCCATAATTAATTCAAAATTTACCAGTCTTCTGTAGTCCTATTTCTGTCTAAGCAGTGAAGTGCTGGGATGCTGCTCAGTCTGTGTTTAATGGAGATTGAGGCCTAGATATACAAAACTTTTAGTTGGTGAAAATAGACCAAGGTTCTATTGCTGATACATTCTTGGAGGTAGAATGAGAGCTGGGAGGGGTGCCTGGGTGGCTCAGTTGGTTAAACATCTGACTTCGGTTCAGGTCTTGATCTCGTGGTTTATGAGTTTGAGACCCTTGTTGGGCTCTGTGCTGACAGCTCAGCTTGGAGCCTGCTTCGGATTCTGTGTCTCCCTCTCTCTCTGCCCTTCCCCCCCCTTCTCAAAAATAAACATTAAATTTTTTTCAAAAATTAAAAACAATTAAGAGCTGGGAGGGGAGTCCTGAGACTCAGGGAAAGTACAGGCTTTCATGGATTTGAGCTTGCATCACTGATCTGCTGGCTAAGCTTCCACTTGGACAACATTGCCATTTGTTACCTTGTTTTTTTGATGATTTTTTTTTTCCATTTTTGGTTTTATTTTACAAATACAAGTAGAAAACGTAGTGCTATTCATTAATAAGAAACACAGGCTTTAGAGCTTAATATAAATGAGACCGAATTCAGTCAGTTTAACAAAACAGAATTGTAGCTGCTGTGAACCTCGCTACATTTAAACTGGTTGACCAGTTGTAAAGGAAAATGACATTAGACCTAAAATGCTGGGGATGGATTAATGAAGACTATCTGAAAGTTGAGTCGTAATTAGGGATTTTAATGATCTTTTTGGTTTCTCTGGGAAGTCAGTCCCTCCTTCTCTTCTTCTCCCTTTAAAAAACATTTTTAGTGTTTAATTTTTTTTTAATGTTTATTTTTGAGGAGGGGGAGGGAGACAGAGCGCAAGTGGGGGAGAGCCAGAGAGAGGGAGGTACAGAATCCAAAGCAGGCTCCAGGCTCCGAGTTTTCAGCACCAGTGTGGGGCTTGAACCCACAAACCATGAGATTATGACCTGAGCCGAAGTCAGGCGCTTAACCGACTGAGCCAGCCAGGCGCCCTCCCCACCCTTTTTAAAAAAAAAAATTTTTTTTTTAACGTTTAGTTATTTTTGAGAGCGAGCACGAGTGGGGGAGGGGCTGAGAGAATATTTTTTAAAATGAAAATATTTTTATACATGCTTTTGTTAACACATAATGTTTGAAAGTAGGAGACTATCTACATAAGTGAATTTTTCCATGTAGCCCACCTAGTTCTTTCTATAGCCAGTTACTGATTTTATTTTTTTTAAGTTTATTTATTTATTTTGAAAGAGTGTGAGTGAGCAGGGGAGGGGCAGAGGGAGGGAGAGAGGGAATCCCAAGCAGGCCCGCACTGTCAGCCTACAGCCTGATGCAAGGCTTGATTCCACAACCCTGGGATCATGGTCTGAGCTGAAATCAAGAATCAGACCCGTAACCAGCTGAGCCACCTAGACGCCCCCCAGTTACTACTAATTTTTATCTTCGTTTATAGTGTCATCTTTATTAAATGCAGACCTAATACATATTGTTACATTTTTCTATGTGAGGATAAAATTAATATATAATTTATACTATATTGAATTCTCTATATTGAGTTCTCAAGATGAGAGTGGTATTTCACTTATAGATATAATACTTAAACACAGTTTGAACAAATTATTCTTATATTTGTAGGATTCCTTTGAATTGTCATTATTGAAACAAATCTTTCTTTCTTAGCCTCAGCAAGTGTCAACATTGGCCAGTTGGAGCATCAGCTGATATTGTCAGTGGATCCCTGGAGGATTCGACAGATTTTAATTGAATTACATGGTATGACTTCAGAGCGCCAGTTCTGGACAGTGTCTAACAAGGTTAGAAACGCTTTGTCAACAGCAGATAAGAAAGTTACTCTTTTTTTCTGATGTAATTTAATAGAAGAGTTATTCCCTGAACTTCTTAAGAATAAAGACCCCTATTTGTCAACAATATTAGGACCTTTACATGACAATAATTACACTTTGAACATCCATTGTTGGAGAAAATACAAAATGTCAAAAAGGATACTTTTAAATCTGTAACCTCTAAAAATAAGTTTGTTATATTGTCGTGGCATCTCCATATATTTTAAATACAGCTGTAAGTGTATGTATAAGGTATATTTACACAGTCTGTAGCTGCTACTTCCTATGTGTTTATAGAGTATTTTTGTTTTTATTAATGCCCTCTTGAAGTCTAAAGCCTAAAGGTTGGAACCGATTCATTAAAACTTTTTTATAGGGCATTTCTGGCTTTACCTGTTCATTTAAAAATTCCCAGCTAATGTATTTACCTGATTCTGAAGTTATGTGTTTAAAACCTTTCCTGCATGCAAAGTGCGGATGAAGATAGCTTTTCGAACACCATTTCAGTGGAACGGAGCTAAAGCTACAGGGAAAGAGTCCGTGTATGCAGGAGAGAAGTATGGCGGTACTTCTAACTCACTGCGTACCGCTCTGCTGAAAGTGTAGGAGAAAAGCAGCCGGGCATTCATGTATATTTTATGGGATTTGAACACAAAACTGCAATGAAATGAAAAATTTCTCTGAACGTTAGTGTTGGGCATCATTAGTGTTGACATTGTTAGTGCTCATTTTATAGATGAAGTAGAATAGCATAGAGGGAGTTCTGATCTGAATGCCTGAGTTTGAATCCCAGCCTCTATACTTATTAGCTGTATAATCAATCTTGTGCAAGTTAACTTGACATCTGTGTGCTTCACTTTTCTTATCTGTAAAATGAGGTTAATAGTACCTACTTCATAGTGTTGTGGTGAGGATCACATAAGTTAATATATAGTCCTTGTGCTTTTTTTCCTTCTTTTTTCCTGTGGACTATCCTTTAGAAAGTTCCAACCCATTTAATTTATTACTGGCTTATAGTGAATATGTCTGTTTTGATTAACATTTCATTATAGCTGTCATTTTCCTTTTTCTATGAAAGTGATCTTTGCGTGATTATTTTATTTTATTTTATTTTATTTTATTTTATTTTATTTTTAACGTTTATTTATTTTTGGGACAGAGAGAGACAGAGCATGAATGGGGGAGGGGCAGAGAGAGAGGGAGACACAGAATCGTAAGCAGGCTCCAGGCTCTGAGCCATCAGCCCAGAGCCTGACACGGGGCTTGAACTCACGGACCGTGAGATTGTGACCTGAGCCGAAGTCGGACGCTCAACCGACTGAGCCACCCAGGCGCCCCAATTTGCATGATTATTTTAAATGTGGTTGAAGATTATTGAAAGATTCTTCTCTAGATTTGGCTTTCTGTGTGTGTATTGTGTGCATGTGTATTTATATATTTTTATTTCTTCTAGTGGGAAGTACCTTCTGTTTATAGTGGGGTCATCCTGGGAATTAAAGACAATTTAACAAGAGATTTGGTTTACATTCTGTTGGCCAAAGGTTTACACTGCAGTACTGTTAAGGTGAGTAAAAGCATATGTCAATTACTGGTTAAAATATGCTTTATCAATTTTATCGTGAAACCCAGGAATCAGAATCTCCTATATTTTCCTTGATCTTAAAAATACAGCCCTAGGCCTAAAGGGTCTTTTCTCCCCGCTCTTAAAGGATATTGTAAAAGGTGTTTTGGTTCTTTTTCCTCTACCCTCACAACTGTACCAAAGTGGTCTTGGATATACAGATACTGCTCCATTCCTTGAGACCATGAAAAATTATTTAGTGTTATCTTTTAGGATTAACTTAGTAAAATTGTGTTCCAGGCTGTAAGAACAAAACAAAATCCCTTAAGATTACTTTTGTAGTTTATTTTACACAAGGAGTTTGTAACCTGTTTGGGAAGTTGAGACCTAAGTGAAATGTTAAATGATATAAGATGGTAAAATTGCACGAGTAATAGTATAGTAAATTCTATAGGCAGGTTAATAGCATTTCCAAATTTAGTTCCAGCAGAAATCCTGCACTAAAGCCCGAAGCATGAATAAGTTAGCGAGGTAAAGGGGGGATGGCACCATGTGGAAAAGCTCAAAGATAAGAAATAGGATGGTATACAAGGGGACCGGAAGCAGTAAGCTGATGTTAAGAGTATCATTTGGTATGTGAGGCTAGAAGGGGAAATAAGATGTAGCCTGTACAGACCCCGTGAGCATTGCTAAGGTGGTTGGTTTTTCTAGATGAGCACTCTTCTAGCTAGAAGTCAAGTGTGTAGACATCACAGTTTGTTTGGTTTTGTTAGATATAACTTATTGTCAAATTGGGATACATACAACACCCAGTGCTCATCCCAACAAGTGCTCTCCTCAGTGCCCATTAGACATTACAGTTTTAAGGGAAGCGGTATCCAGCCTTTTTTCTTGTCTTTCCTAAAATTGATCTGCCTGAAAAACTCTTTATGGTTCATGTGTCCTGTTGTTTTTCCTTTTCACATTCCGTTCTTTTTTCACAATTGCCCTTTTCTAGCTTACTTTAAAAAGGTGGAGGGAGGGGTGCTTGGGTGTCTCAGTCGGTTAAGCGTCTAACTCTTGATTTTGGCTCAGGTCATGACCTTGTCCTGAGATGGAGCCCTATGTTGGCCCCGAACGGAGTGTGGAGCCTGCTTGGGATTCTCTCTCTCTGCCCTTCCCTGCTCGCTCTTGCGCTCTCTCACATTCTCTCTCTTTCTCATTCTCTCTCATTCTCTCTCTTTTTCATTCTCTCTCTAAATATTTAAAAAAAAAGGGGGGGGCCATATTTTAGCTTTAGAGTAAGTTTTGAAACCAAGTGCTGTCAAGGCTTCCTTTGCAAATGATTTTGGCTAGTCTAGGTCTTTTGCTTTCTTATTTATTTTTAAGATTTTATTTAAGTAAACTCTACACCAAATGTGGGGCTTAAATTTATAACCTTGAGATGAAGATTGTCATGTTCTACCAACTGAGCCAGCCAAGTGCCCCTCCCCTTGGCTTTTTTAATATAAATTTTAGAATCAGCTTTTCAGTATTTACTGGAGAAAAAAAAAAAAGCCTGCTGGGATTTTGATTCAGATTGCAATGAATCTATAAATCAGTTTGGAGACAATTGATAACAATATTATGTCTTTCAGTCCATGAACTTGGTATAGGTCTTCATTTATTTAGGCCTCTATTTATTTATGTCCTTATCTTGTTAAGTTCGGTAATTTTCAGCATACAAATCTTGCATGTATTTTGTTAGATCTATCCCTAAAGGCATGTATATTTTAAAATAAAAATAATGTAGTTCAGGGGCGCCTGGGTGGCGCAGTCGGTTAAGCGTCCGACTTCAGCCAGGTCATGATCTCGCGGTCCGTGAGTTCGAGCCCCGCGTCGGGCTCTGGGCTGATGGCTCAGAGCCTGGAGCCTCTTTCCGATTCTGTGTCTCCCTCTCTCTCTGCCCCTCGCCCGTTCATGCTCTGTCTCTCTCTGTCCCAAAAATAAATAAACGTTGAAAAAAAAAATTAAAAAAAAAAAATGTAGTTCATTATTCAAAAAGTATTTGCACTACACTTTAGCATGTCCTTAAACTCTTCCTAAAACAATGCTTTTTATTTATTGTTATTATTTTCTGAAGTTTATTTTGTGAGACAGCAGGAGAGTGCATGTGTACGGGGTTGGGGCAGAGAGAGAGAATTCCAAGCAAGTTCTGAGCTGCTGGCGAGGAGCCTGTTACGGGGCTTGATCCCATGAACCATGAGATCATGAGCCAAAATCAAGAGATGGATGCTTAAATGACTGAACCACCCAGGCATCCCTCCAAAATTACTTCTAAGCTTAAAAATTTATATCAGGAAGTGAATATTATATAAAACTTTTTAAGAGGGCGTTGAGCAAAGAACCTTTTGTAGATAGTGCTGTAAACCAGAGGTTCTCAAAGTCTGACCCCCCACACCAGCAGCATTGGCTATATTTGGGAACTTGTTAGAAACGCAAAATGTTGGACCGCACTTAGACCTACTGAATCAGAAACTGCAGATGGGGCACAGCAGTTTGTTTTAATAAGCCCTCCAGGTAATTTCTGATGCATGCTAAAGTTTGAGCACTATTTCTAGACCAGTACTGTCCAGTGGAAGTACCATGCAAGCCACATATGTAATTTATGATTTTCTTGTAGCCACATTTTTAGAAGTACAAAAGTGATTTTAATACATTTGAACCCACTATATCTAAACTATTGTTTCAACAAATAAGCAATATAAAAATTGAGTTTTTTTTTTTTTTAAATGTGTGTGCTAGGTTTTCACTCAAAATCCAGTGTTTTATGCTCAGAGCACCTCCCAGTTTGGACTGGTCACAATTCACATGCTCAGTAGACACATGTAGCTCATGGCTACCATATTGGAACGTACAGCTCTAGACAGTAGTGAGCTGTTGAAAAGTTTATAATGGGGCATGCCATTAGCCCCTTTTCTCCTTCCACCCCTAAAATAACTAACATTTATTGAGCATGGAGACTGTTCTGCAGTTTTCTTATATATTTATTCTTTGACTTATTGGTCACACACACAGCTGTGTAGAACGTGTTAGCTCAGTTTTATAGGTGAAAAATCAGAGACTCAAAGGTAATAAATTGAGGTCACACAGCTAGTAAGTGGCACAAGTATTAGAAAGGGTAGAAGCGAACAGACAGACGTTAAGAAGGTAAAATCTAGAATTGATTGTTTCCTCATGTGCTGTGGAAGGCAAGAGGGAGAAAAGAATGGAGAGAGATGTTCAGATTTCTGCTTAGGTTTCTGCCAGCTTGCGAATATGTAGAAAAACATTTTTGAAGGACTGATTATCCATTTTAAAATGTTTAGTTTGGGCCTGCAGTTGGAAACAGCCTGAAGCTTGGGAAATGGTCTGGGCTAGATATAGAGATTTGGGAGACATCAGAGATCACCCAGGGAGAATATACAGAGCCTAGGGGATACGACATTGTGTCCCAGAAACAGTGGCAGGATGCGTATGAGGACCAGACACAGGTGGAGTCGTGATAGCCAAGGGAATAGAGAGAATGTCAGGCACAAGGGAGTGGGCAGCATGGGGATGCAGCCCCTGGGTTCTGTAAGATAACTAAAGAGTGTTTAGTCAGTTGAACAGTTAGAAGGTCTTTGTTTAGTGGGAGATATTTCTTCATCGTGATGGGGGTAGGAGTAAAGGAGACAACTGTGGGGAGGGAGAGAGAACGAACAAAGACTGCTCTTCGGAAAAATTAGAAGCGGACATGTAAGAAAGGGATTGGATTGTAGTGAGTTTGATTTATTAGTCAATTATGTGGACTAAGGTCGTGTACAGAGATTTTAGAATGTAAAACCTTGTTGGGGCACCCAGGTGGCTCAGTCAGTGAAACGTCTGACTTTGGCTCAGGTCATCATCTCCTGATTTGTGGGTTCGAGCATTGGGCTTTGTGCTGACAGCTCAGAGCCTGGAGCCTACTTTAGATTCTGTGTCTCCCTGTGTCTCTGCCCCTCCCCATTCATGCTCTCTCTTTCAAAAATAAACATTAAAAAAATTTTCTAGAATGTAAAACTTTGTTGAAGAGTATAAGATCCAATTCTTAATAGATTAGGTATAGAAGGGTACTTGTCATGGAATCTGTATGGATTTTGTGTATATGTATGTATAGAAGATGTATAATTTATGTGAATTCTATATATGTATATAACATGTATGGCTCGTATGTATAAGATAGGCATATAGGTATATAATATACATTATGTATATGTAATATGTGTAGCATATATAAAATGTATGTGATGTGTATATAATTATGTAAAAGTTTTTTTGGTTTTACCATTTATATAAAACTTGTTTGATAATACAGCATATTTTTATGCTGTTTATTGGATTTTTTAAAAAATTATTTAAATTCAAATTAGTTAACATACCACTTATATCAGGAAGTGAATATTATATAAAACTTTTTAAGAGGGCATTGAGCAATGTCGTATCCCCTAGGCTCACGTATAGTATTGGTTTCAGGAGTAGAACCCAGTGATTCATCACTTCCATATAACCCCAGATGTTCATCCCAGCAAGTGCCTTCCTTAATCCCCATCACCCATTTAACCCATCCCCTGCCTACTTCCCTTCCAGCAACCTTCAATTTGTTCTCTGTATTTAAGAGTCTCGTATGGTTTGCCTCCCTCTCTGTTTTTATCTTATTTTTCCTTCGCTTCCCCTGTGTCATCTGTTTTGTTTCTTAAATTCCACGGATTTTTTTTAGACTACAAAAGAATTAAGTATTGGAATAAATCAGTGACACAGATGATAAAGAAAAAGATAATCTGGCCTCTTTCCAAGACATCCGGTGTTAACCATTTAAATTAATCCTCCTCCTCTTTGCTCCGTTCTCATAAAGATGCACATTTTTCGATTCCAGAGGAAAAGCAATCCAGTGATTTCTTTCTTTCTGTAGGACTTTTCCCACGCCAAACAGTTGTTTGCTGCTTGTTTGGAGTTGGTAACAGAGTTCTCGCCAAAACTCCGTCAGGTCATGCTGAATGAGATGCTGCTTTTGGATATTCATACGCATGAAGCTGGGACAGGGCAATCAGGAGAGAGACCTCCTTCTGATCTTATTAGTAGGGTGCGAGGATATCTGGAAATGAGGCTTCCTGGTAAGACTTTCACAAAGCCAAAGTTCAGAAATACAGTACTCAGGTAATTGTGGGGAAGAATCTAAAAACATTTGCTTGACTTTTTCCATCTATAAAAAAGTTACCTCTCTCCTAAAACAGAAATCTGACGTGGAGTTCACTTAAGAACATTGAGGATAATGTAGGAAACTATTCATTTCCAAGAATTTCCATAACAAAGTACCACAAGCTAAATGATGAAAACAGCAGAAATTTATTCTCTTATACTTTTGAAGGCCAGAGATCGGAAATCAAGGTGTCAGCATGGCCATGCTCCCTCTGAAGGCTCTGGAGAAGAAGCCTTCTAGCTTCAGGTGGCTCCCAGCAATCTTTTATTCACTCCCATCTCTGCCTCCTTTGTTACGTGGCCTTCTCAGGGAGTGAGAGTGTGAGTGTGTGTGTGTCTTACAAAGGCACCAGTTATTGGATTTAGGGTGTGTGCTAATTCAGTATGATTTCATCTTAACTAAGTAGATATGTGAAGGTCCTGTTGTCAAGTGAGGAAACTCTGAGGTCTTAGGTGGAAATGAATTTTGAGGGGACACTGTTCAACACATTACAAAATTATATTGCAGTTTTAAGATACTTTGTTAAAGAATCAAAATGTCATTGAAAGTACAGATTGAAAGTTTAATTCCTCATTACTATCATAGAAATAATCAGAATGGTTGCCACTGGGTCAGGAACTCAATTGTCACTTCAGGAACAAACCTTGTGTGTCCGGTTCTAAGTATAAATATGCCATTATGAAAAGGGCTTATCATAAAAATTATCTCTGTTGTATGTAAATCTTAAAGTAGTTTCTTAATTTTACATGTTTTAGAGTAATTATTATTTTTTTTTTCAACGTTTATTTATTTTTGGGACAGAGAGAGACAGAGCATGAACGGGGGGGAGGGGCAGAGAGAGAGGGAGACACAGAATCGGAAGCAGGCTCCAGGCTCTGAGCCATCAGCCCAGAGCCCGACGCGGGGCTCGAACTCACGGAACGCGAGATCGTGACCTGGCTGAAGTCGGACGCTTAACCGACTGCACCACCCAGGCGCCCCTGTTTTAGAGTAATTAAATCATACTATACACATTTAAAGCTGTAAGCAGTAAAATTGAAGTGTAACGGAAGGTGCTAGTAATGTGTCAAAGCACAAATGGCCACTGGCCCTCTTGGGTCTTTTGGAGTAAGTTAATTGTTAATACATTCTGATTTCTAGCAGAAATTACAACCATGGGTCAGGATAAGGGAGGGGTGCAAAAAGGTGTTATCTGCCATCATCTCCTCCCTCTCTTTTTAGGGAAAAAAATTGTTCCCTGGTGATACTGGGCTGATTTTGATCAAATTAAATGCATACGCTCTGTAAAAGACAGAGGGTGTTAATGTGGCTTGGTCTGGCTCTACTATCAGGAACAGGAAGTGATCTTTTTGTGTGTGTGTGTGTGTGTGTGTGTGTGTGTGTGTGTGTGTTTATTTTTGAGAGAGCATGAGGGAGGGGGTGGGCACAGAGAGAGAGGGGGACAGAGGATCCAAAGCAGGCTCCATGTTTACAGCGACAAGCAGTCCTTTATGTGGGGCTCGAGCTCATGAACAATGAGATCATGACCTGAGCTGAAATTGGACACTTAACACTGAGCTACCCAGGCATCCAAAGGAAGAGGAAGTGGTATTCATTGACAACAAATCCAACCTTCATTTATAAATAAGGGCTACTTCTTCTAAATTAATTATTTAGATTAATTATTCTAAAACCACTGATGTCTTTTGGGAGAAATTCCCTAACTTTTAATACTTTGTACTAAAAGGTAACTTTGTGTTGAGACGCGTGTCTTAGTTATGTTCCTTGGATTTCAGCAAATTTGAATTCTAGGCCTGGTAGAGATAATGATGAATTGTATATTGCAGATGCTTAAAGGGAAGTTTAAGCTCCAAATCATTGCTTCTCAGGCTGTATCAGAATTCTCCCTATATTCTGATTTATCTTTAAGAATTGTTGCTGTACCCTCCCCCACTCATGCTCCCTCAAAAAATTAAAAAAGCGCACCTGGGGGCTCAGTTCGTTAAGTGTCTGATTTCAGCTCAAGTCATGATCTCATGGTTCATGGGATTGAACCCCCTATCAGGCTCCATGCTGGGTGTGGAGCCTGCTAACATTCTCTCTCTCCTTCTGCCCTTCCCCTGCACACGGGTGCAGTCGTTCTCTCTCTTTCTCAAAAAAAAAAAAAAAAAAAAAAAAATTAAGGGCGTCTAGGTGACTCAGTTGGTTAAGCTTCCAACACTTGGTTTCGGGTCAAGTCTGATCTCACGGTCATTGAGATCAAGCCCTGCATGGGACTCTGCGCTAGTAGCATGGAACCTACTTGGGATTCTGTCTCCCCTCTCTGCCCCTCCCCTGCTGATGCTCTCTCAAAATACACTTTATGGAAAAAAAAAAAAAAAAAAGATTAAAAAAAATTAAAATTAACAAAAAATCCAAACCATTGCTGTATTATTAATGGGGAATGTGGGTGAATAAATGAAGCCTTGGAGTCAAATGCTGTGTGGTCTGCCTTTGGCAAAATGTAAAGAACTCAATGACATGCATGTGTTGGAGATACCAGTTTCACTTCTGTCTTTGTTCTTGAAGGTGATGCAAATAGTATATTTTGTTTTGCTGTGTTCCTATGCCTGTCTTTGTTGTTGCAAATCCTCTTTCGGGTAAGGTGAGATATAAACAAATAGCCATAGGCAGTTTTTTTTTTTCTTTTTTTAGAAAGACTAAACAAAATATATTTACCTGAGAAGTTTAATAGCTCTCCCTATTTCAAGTGAACGTTGTTATTTAGCATTCTTTGGGATTTTTCTTTTTGCTGAAGTATGTTTAAACCTGAATATTATATACTTTGAGCTACAAAAATTTGCAACATATTTAATACTAAGGTATATTTATTTCAAAGGAAACGATGTGCGAAACTTTTTTTATTTTTCTTTTGGTCCAAAAGTTCTGAGTGATTTTTTTTTTTTTTTTTTCCTTCTCATTACTTTTTGCTTAAAATTGTTTCTGGGGTGCCTGGGTGGCTTAGTCGGTTAAGCAGCTGATTCTTGATTTCGGCCCAGGTCATGATCTCAAGGTTTGTGACTTTAAGCCCCACATGTGGCTCTTTGCTCACAGTGCTGGGTCCGCTTCGGATCCTTTGTCTCCCTCTCTCTGCTACTCCCCTATGCGTGCACACGTGCGTTCTTTCTTTCACAAAAATAAATGTTAAAAAAATTGAAAACTAAAAATGTTTTTGGTACAGTAAATATTTTTTGAAAGTAAATGATTTCGTAGAATGCTTATTACATTTTAATCAGAAGAAATATTTAAAATGATACATTCACTCAGATTTGTTAGTTTTATTATATGGTATAGCTATTTCTGTGCTCTAAATGTGCTAAAAGTTTATACTGTACCATCGTACTTGTTTTGTGTGTTTGTTCTCTGCTCATTTGGGTTACAAATTTTATAGAGGACAGGTAACGCGGACTTCCACAAGAGAGTGTAAAGTATTCTTAGTAGGTGAGTTTGTTAATTAGTAAATAGTAGGGACCATGCAGTCTGTTGTTGGGAAAACTTAACTTTTTTAAAAAAATTTTTAACGTTTATTTATTTTTGAGAGAGAGAGAGTGGGGGAGGGCCACAGAGAGGGGAGACACAGAATCTGAAGCAGGCTCCCGGCTCTGAGCTGTCAGCACAAAATCCCACACAGGCCTCAAACTCTGACCTGAGGCAAAGTCAGATGCTTAACTGACTGAACCACGCAGGCACCCTGAGAAACCTTAACTTTCTAAAGAAAAATATAAAACATTAGAATTTTTCTGTTGTTTCATCTGTAACTGTTGTTTTTAATTTGTTCAACTGAAATCTGAGTACATGTTTGCTTTGTTCTGTTTTAATGTTATGATGGTAATTCCAACTATTTTCTTTGTCTTTTTAGATATTCCTCTTCGTCAAGTTATAGCTGAGGAATGTGTTGCTTTTATGTTAAACTGGAGGGAAAATGAATACCTTACACTGCAAGTTCCCGCATTTCTGCTTCAGAGTAATCCATATGTAAAGGTAATTTGTGTTTAATCTAAAAGGATTATTAGGATGAGATCATTGTACCTGTTTCTTTAGATCTATACTAAGGGAACTTGTCCAATTTCTATGATACAATGGAAGATGGGACAAATGTTTGTTGGTGTGTGGTTAAAAGTATAGTTTGAGATAATTTGGGTGCTTGGGTTTGCCCTCTGATATTTTTTTCAATATCCAGTAGTTCATGAGAATGCAAACAAAAATTAGTTAACGGACATTTTGGTATAACCGTAAGCTAGTGAGAGGTTAGTTCTCTTTTCTTGTTTTGATCAGTAAAATCAAACTCTAGTGTTAACCTCTGGCATACATGGGTGTACCTGCATGTGAGGGGTGCACTTCCAGCTTTTTTCCATCTGAGCACCTGACCCTTCCTTAGAGCTTATTTCCTCCTCTCGATTTGTGCATGGTCCTTGGTCATGTAAATGTTAGTAATTACACCCAAATGAAAGAATCCATTCAGTGAATTGGTGGTGAGTTGTTTAGTCACCTTTCTTAATTATATCTCTCTTGTGCAACTGAAAATGTTTCTGGATGGAGAAAATAAAAACAGAAACTTGAATTTTCCCCTAAGACTGTGTTTGTCATGTGTTAATATTATGTGTACCTGAACAAGCAGTGGACTTTTCTCCCTTTCTGGTCTTCAGTTAAAACAAAACAAAACAAAACAAAAAACAAAAAAAACCATGTAGTGGTTTAACATTTCTTTGTGTGTACGTTTGGTTTTTCAGATTTCCTTATTGCTTGTATGCTTTATGTTTATCTTCTCTTACCTTTAGTACATAGTCTCTTCAGTCAGTGGTTATCTGAGAACTCTTGCAAGACTCCCTGTTTTACATTTGTCTTGGTTATTTGTTTTTTCCTCCTAATTTCCTATATGTCCTTTAAAAAACTGAGATCATTTCATTTCAGCCCTTTGAAGGTTTGCTGATTTCTTTTGTGTTTTTACTCCTTTTTGTCTTCTCTATAATTGTTCACAAAATTTATCTCATAACTTGAATCATCCTTCTCTTTGGAATTTTAGACATTGGATTAGATCTGTTTTTTCACTGAATTTTCTAAAATGTGAGTTCCTCCTATCTGGGATACTTGTCTGATTATGCCCAGTAGTCTTGGTCTTTGCTGAACCCTCAGATGAAAGAACCATTTCGTTCCAAGACAGTAATTTCCACTTAGGATTGTAGCTTGTTGTTCAGCATTAGGACCGTACAGTAGCTTTTCTTTGCTTTTCTCAGCAATGAATTCTGTGGAACTGTGCACCAGCAGGGCTGGGTGCGTGTTTCAGGGCCTGCAGTGTGGAAGGGTACGAGATACTGTGCTGGAAGTTGCCTGAACTTGGGCTGGGTTATGTCACTGCTTCCTGTAGCCCCCTGATCTCGCCCAAAAGGAGGAAAGATATGTGGTGACCTTGCTGAAGAGTCATTGAAGTGTTTCATCATCTTATCTGGTTAGGGTTTATGTGTCCCCTTTCCTAGTTTGGCCCTGTGCTCCCTTGTTTATGTCAGGGAAAAAGGAATCAGAGAAAGAGGTCTAGAGTAAGGGATCGTGTTTTGGAAATGCTATAATTTGGAGCAATTTCCAAACTTGGAATTTGGCGTGGAATACATATACATATGCATAGGGAAAAGTTTAGAAGGATGTTAACAGTTACCATCTCTGGATAGTGGAATAGTAGGTGGTTTTATTTTTTTTTTTAATTTTTTTTTTTCAACGTTTATTTATTTTTGGGACAGAGAGAGACAGAGCATGAACGGGGGAGGGGCAGAGAGAGAGGGAGACACAGAATTGGAAACAGGCTCCAGGCTCTGAGCCATCAGCCCAGAGCCCGACGCGGGGCTCGAACTCACGGACCGCGAGATCGTGACCTGGCTGAAGTCGGACGCTCAACCGACTGCGCCACCCAGGCGCCCCAATAGTAGGTGGTTTTAATCAGTTTATTTTCCATTTTATTTTCTTACTTATTTGAATATTCTGTAATCACAAAAGGAAAGGGAAAAATCTTAAACATGTAGCTAAAATATGACCTTTTGAAATAACACAGAACTGTATAGTCTCCCCTTTGGATCAGGATAGGAGGCAGTGTAGCTAGCATATCGGAAAATGCACAGGATTTACGGAGCTCGGTGGTAATAGTAGTAATAGCATCAGATAAAGACCAAAGTTTGTAATGTAGCCTCCAAGGCCTTTTAAGGTGCAGGTGCTTCTTCCTCTGTTTGCTCTCTCTTCCTCCTTGTCCTGCTGTTCTGTGCTCGTGGTTCCACATTACTCACAGCTCTCTATGCAGGATGCTTTCTCTACTTCTGCACTTGAGCATGTGCTGTGAATCACTTAGCCGGGATGCCCTTCCCACTTTTGCCTGTTGGTGTGGTTTCTTGGAAGCTTAGCCTTATTTCTTTCTCTGCAAAGGAGTAAATCACTTTCTCCTTTGTTACCTTTGAACTGTGTTACTAAGTAGTCCTGCTACTTTTGGGGAGGCATATATTTTTGTTGCACTTACACTATGTAATAAGTTATTTTTCACTTGTCTTCTTATAGAATAGTGAGCTTCTTGAGGACAGTTACTTTTTATATTCTCAGTGCTTTATTTGATGTCCACACATAGTAGATGCTTAAGAGTGTTTGTGGAATTCAGTTGACTTCGAGGGGCCTAAGACTTTTTTCTTTCCTTTTCTTTTCTTTTTTTTAAAGTAATCTCTATACCCAGTGTGGGGCTCAAACTCAAGGACCCTGAGATCAAGTCATAGGTTTTTTTCTGAGCTGGCCAGATGCCCCTGGGGCCTAAAACTTCTGAAAATTCTTACTTTTAAGTAAATTAGTGCAGTGACCTCAACCAAGCATGTGATTCTTAACAACAGAAAATGAATGGAGACAAGGAGCTACTCTAGCCCTGTATTGCACTACAGTAAATAGCTGCATATATGGTGGTCTTAGTTGATGGAGCAGACTTGTATTCAATAGGCATGCAAGATGAAATGTTTTTTTTTTAATTTTCTTGTGGTTTTTTTTTTTAATGTTTATTTATTTTAGAGACAGAGAGAGCACCAATGGGGGAGGGGCAGAGAGAGCCGGAGACAGAATCTGAAGCAGGCTGCAGCTCTGAGCTGTCAGCACAGAAAACACATTCCCATAGCACAGCTAGGGTTTTCACATTGTTTTTACTACCTTTAGGAAGCCCAAGTGTTATAAATTTTCTTAGGTGTGATCATGGAGTTATGGTTATGCAGGAGAATCTTCTAGCTCTTAGAAGATACATAGTAAAGTCTTTAGGGATGAAGTGTGGTGTCTGCGGCTTGTTAGTTAACAAAGAGCATATGTAGGTATATAAAGTAAATACAGTAGAATATTCACAGTAAGTCCAATATACAGATATTACTGAATTCTTCAAGTTTTCCATGTTTGTAATTTTTTATTATAAAAAATAGGGAAAAGTATCAGTTTTCATCTTTGTCATAATACTGCTGCCTCCTTAAAGAAGTTACCTGAGGTGATGGGGACCTCCTTATGAATGTTTTCTAGGTCCAGTTAGGGATCTGGGCTTTCCTGATGGACTTGAAATGATCTTTGCCGTTCACTGTTGAAAAGAGCAATGATGTATAAGAGTTAATATGAACAAAAGATAGAGGGGTCCTCTTTTGTTTGAATTTACAGAGAGAAACACTGAATTTGACATAAGCCTGTTTTTTTCCTCTGCATTTTGGGCCTGTGTTTTCTCTGCCTTTTGCTTTTAGCCCTTCCACTCTTTTATTTGTGTGTTCTTCCAGCATTTTTGGTCCTTTTTTTTTTTTTTTATTTTTTTTTCATCGTTTTTTATTTATTTTTGGGACAGAGAGAGACAGAGCATGAACGGGGGAGGGGCAGAGAGAGAGGGAGACACAGAATCGGAAACAGGCTCCAGGCTCTGAGCCATCAGCCCAGAGCCTGACGCAGGGCTCGAACTCACGGACCGCGAGATCATGACCTGGCTGAAGTCGGACGCTTAACCGACTGCGCCACCCAGGCGCCCCTTTTTGGTCCTTTTAAAGTCGCCTTTATTCAGATCATTCACTTTCAGTAAGCTGTCCTTCCTTCCTTCTTCCTCACATCAGTAACTCCATCTCCAATTGCTCCCATTTTTTTTTAGAGAAAGGTGGTTCTACATCTTATTCCCTTATCCTGCCAACTTCAGTTTCCAAATTTCTCCCCTTATTTTTTCATTAAAAAAGAATTTTTTTAATTTATTTTTATTAAAAAAATTTTTTTTTACATTTAATTATTTTTGAGAGAGAGCACAAGCGGGAAAGGGGCAGAGAGAGAATAAGACACAGAATCGGAAGTAAGCTCCAGACTCTGAGCTGTCAGCACAGAGCCTGACGTGGGGCTTGAACTCAACAGACTGTGAGATCATCACCCGAGCCCAAGTCAGATGCTTAACTGACTGAGCCACCCGGCTGCACCACCTCCCCCACCACAACTTTTTTTTAAATGATTACAGTGTGTGTAAAGTTAAAGCACTATTTTAATTGCACTTCTGGGCTTTTACCACAGTTAACATTGTGTGTGTATATATACTTCCCATTACATACACCACATACCCTGCCCCCTTCTTAAGTGGGATCATACTATTTACTAGCTAGGTGCCCCTCCCACACACACTTTAGTAAATCACATACCTCTTTGCATGGTCTCAGTTTTGTTCTTATTAGACTATACTTGTTTTTGCCCTGATTAGACTTTTATTGAAGGAAACAGTGAGCTTTATAATATGGCAGAACCAAAGCATCCTCTTCCCCAGTCAGATTCCAGTCTGTTAGACAGTGAACTCTAAATTCCTCCGTGGTTGAATGGAAGGTATAGCATAACATACGTGTTGGTATGTTTGGGTCACTATCCTTTCTTTAAGTGCACCTTAAAATAGAACTTACACGTGTATTACAGATTATCTTTTGTGTATTTTCTGTTTTTCGTGTTACAGCTTGGACAGCTTTTAGCAGCTACATGCAAAGAACTTCCAGGCCCTAAAGAAAGTAGACGGACTGCTAAAGACCTTTGGGAAGTTGTTGTTCAGATCTGTAGTGTATCCAGTCAACACAAACGAGGAAATGATGGCAGAGTTAGTTTAATAAAGCAGAGGGAATCTACATTAGGTATAATGTATCGGTACGTTTCTATCCGTTTATTTTTTGTACTCAGTTTGTACTGTTTCAAGAACATCTACCATTATCCTTGTATATCCTAAAGATGGACAGTGTAAGAGTTCTCTGGTGCTGATCTCTGATGGACTAACATGGCCACCTTTGGAAATACCTCTTATTTATGTGTTATTTTAAGAGATTGTTAACCATTTAATATCTACTGGAGTTCAAAGTCGTTGATGTCTATGATTGCATAGTACTGAAGAAGTCATATGTGATTAAAACAGAAGAAATTGTATTAGGTTATTATGACAATAGAATGTTATACTCTTTCATGCATGCAGAATTGGAGAGTTAGGTGTAAACCTTCACCTATAATTTACTTTCTTTTTAATTTCTGATAGTAAATACGTACAAAATTTGTTTTTTGTAGGAGTGAACTACTTTCTTTTATCAAAAAATTACGGGTAAGTTTCATTAAAAGTTATCTAATTCTCATTTTTGTAAAATATGACTGAAAATATTGAGTGCTTAAATGCTGGTTGTTTAAGTGCTCTCTCTGTATGATGTGCTCATTATCTTCAGTGATCATTTCTGAAGATGGGATAGTCTGAATGGAGAGGTTTATTTTGCATTTATCTTAACATGTGTTAGTGAATAATTAGGTTTTTTTTTTTTTAAGTTTGTTTTGAGAGAGACCGAGACTGCACGAGTGGGGGAGGGGCAGAGAGAGAGGGAGACAGAATCCCAAGCATGCTCTGCACTGTGAGAGCAGAGCCTGACACGGGGCTCAAACTCCTGAAACAGTGAGATCATGACCTGAGCTGAAACCAAGAGTCAGACGCTTGACTGAGGCACCTAGGTGCCCCAAAGGAGGTATTTTTTTAATTTTAAGGAAGTTTTCATAATAGGGCAGGATGTGTGAAGCCTAGCCTTAATTTTTGATGATAGGATTAATGTTACACTTATTTACTGACATAACCTAGATTCCATCCTTTAAGTATTATTTTAAGGAATAAAAATTTGATTTTTTTAGAGCTAGCTGGAAGTACTAATTGGAAAGAGATGTATTTACTCAATTTCAAAAGTCATTTGAGGAGTTGAGCACCATAAGCCAGTCACCTAAATATGCTAATTTTTGTGTAATTGTGTGCTGTGACTTCTTTCATGAGATTAAAAATAAAGTTGACCTGTAGTGTGCGCTTTAAACTAAAGCAGATGGTAGACTTCAAAAGTGAAAGAATCTTTTTTTAAATGTCTTTTTGAGAGAGTGAGTGCGTGTGCATGCTGGCTAAGTGGGGGAGAGGCAGAGAGGGAGACAGAATCTGAAGCAGGCTCTGTGCTGACAGCACAGAGCCTGATACAGGGCTCGAACTTCTGAACCGTGAGATCAAGACCTGAGCTGAAGTTGGACTTTTAACTGACTGAGCCACCCAGGCTCCCTAGAGTCTTTTGACAGAAAGTCTTTTGACTTTGTGGGGGAGCACCTGGAGGGGCTCGGTTGGTTAAGCATTTAACTTTGGCTCAGGTTCCGGAGCCGACTTCCAGATTCTGTGTCTCCCCCTCTCTCTGCCCCACTGCCGCTCACACTGTCTCTCTCAAAAATAAACATTAAAAAAAAAAAAAACAAAACCCTTGGTATCCCTGAGGTTGACAGGAGTAATGTTAAATATATATAATATTTAATGATTCTGTATTTTCTTTCTCATAGGAACCTTTGGTTTTGACTATTATTTTATCACTCTTTGTGAAACTTCACAATGTTCGGGTCAGTATTTCATAATTTCATTAAAAAAATCTTCGAAAGAAATTTCCTTTAAAAAAAAAAATCAACTTAAAAATCACTTTTTTTTTTTTTTTTTTTTAGGAGGACATTGTGAACGATATTACAGCTGAACACATTTCTATTTGGCCATCCTCCATCCCGAAGTAAGAAGTATTATAGCTTGAATTTATTTTTTATGTATTTAGAGATCATCCTGATACAGATAATCTTGAATAATTTCACTAAAAGGCTGCAATCTATAAGGATTCTACAGCCAACTTCATTTCTCTGTTGCAGTAATTATTTCTTAAAAATGAATAAGGCATAACTCTAAGAGCTAAGGTACACCAGCCTTAAGTTGAACAAAAGATCCCTAAGTGGTCCTGATGACTTGTCAGTGGGTAGAGTTAGAGCATCGAGGCAAAAACGATCTTCTGTTAGGGTTCCTTCATCTCACCTCTTTTATAAATATCTATTTGAAAAGGGCATCAATAAAAAAAGTTTATTTTGAGAGATAGTGTGCATGTGGGGGAGGGACAGACAGAGAGCAGGGAGAATCCCAAGCAGGCTCTGTGCTGTCAGCACAGGTCAGTGTGGAGCCTGATGCAGGATTGGTGAACTGTGAGGTCATGACTTGAGCCAAAACCAGGAGTCGGCTATTTAACCCAGGCGTCCCGAAAATGACTTCTTTATAATTATTCTTTGTAGGTCTCTTCTAACACTGTGACTGTCAGAGGGTCCCAACCCCTTTTAGTTACTAAGAAGTTCTTGGATACTTTAAGAAATATTCCCTCTTTCTTTCATCTCCTGAAAAGCACAGTAATATGGGGAGAAGAAAACGTTCTTTTTCTGGAAGAAGAAACTATTCACATATTTCTTTTCCTACACATAGCAACTTCTCATTCAAGAGTCCCATTTCTTCCCTCCTAAAAGTTATTTTTCCTATCCTCCCTACCCCCAATTTTTTTTTTTTTGACTTTGTGCCTGAAGGGCAGGACTAGGCCTTATTTTATTGCCCTTAGTGGCATCTTTGAAGAAGAAAAGATTTTAGTAGGTAGATAAGCAGGCAATAGAATGAGAGTAATTTGCTTTCATCTTAATCCTAGAGATTGAAAGCAGTTGTGCATCTCCTATAGAGGCTTGGAAGGTCAAAAGTGAGTGAGTGACCTCATATTGAGGCTTCTTTCCCAAAGGATCACCATGCTTCAGAAGCAAATGTGCATCCTAAATGACATTGTAACTGCAGATTTCTTTTTAAGATTTTATTTTTAAGTAATCTCTACACCCATGATGGGGCTCAAATTTACAAACGAGAAGAGTCACGTGCTCTACTGACAGGGCCAGCCAGGTTCTCGGACTGCAGGTTTTTCTGTAATATTTAGTATGTTACATAGCAGTCCAAAAATCAGATAGAGATCCTTCTGCCTAACTGATGGTTGGTAGCATCTCTGGGGTGTTGCTTCTTTATCCCAATGGTTGATTTTCAGTGTGTGTTTATAAATGAGGCAAAAGAATAGTTTACCATAGAGGCTCTGAGCTAGATTGGTGGAGTTTGAGTCCCAGCCTCTTCTTCACTTACCTGGTATCAAACCCTGTATTAGTTGCTTTCTTTGCTAGTTTCCTCATTTATTAAATGGATATAAGAAGAGTATCTACCTCAGATTTGTGAGGATTAAATAAAATAGTACGTTTCCAAGGTAGGTGTTTATAAGGACTGGCTTGTAATAGGCTTAACTGTTACCTTCATGATAAAGTTACTTTAATGTAAGTTGACACAGAGAAAATGTGACTAAATGTTTGAAAAGAAAAAGTATTTCTCTTGAGCACGAGTTTTTATTAACTCTAAGAATAGTGTGAGAATGGTATGGATTGAGCATGACTATGTTAAGATCAGTTGTTTGATATGTAGATCGAATTCTTGTTAACATTTCATAAATTTCTATAAAATCACAAACCAGTTTAACTCATTTAGCTGTAAATGAATAATTGAGTATTTGCTAATAATACCACAGTTCTGTTCCTACTACACTGGGAACATTGGTGAATTATGGTTAGATCTAACTCTGGGCAACAGGAGGACTTTGTCCAAGTTCACCTTGTAAGCGACAGAGCTAGGACTTGAACCTTTTATGTGTCTGAATCCAGAGCATACGTTCTCTACCTCTATGCCTTACTGCTTCCGGGAGATAGGCACTATGAGCTTTGTTTCTTGTGTGCTGGGCTGGCTTTTATCCTTACAGCTCCATCCTCTAATTCTGTATCACAGGACTTCAGGTTTAACGAGGCTCACAGCGGCTGGCCCCGTTCCCTCCCCTCCTCTGCTTCTTTACAGGCACTTGAATATACTCAAGTGGTACACTTGCCACAGGTAGCCCCCGACCCTGTGAGGGCCAAGTGAAGCCTCTAATCCAGGGGACTTTGTTATTCTCACTAGGAGTCATAAGGTGGACTCGAGGCTGCATAGTATTGTTAGTATTCAGGCCCTTTAAGAGTGACATTTGGGGGGAAAAAAGGAAACAAAAATCAGATTTGTTTTCAACTTCTTCTAAAAAGTGAAGCTTATCACACTTCATACTTCCTGGACTCAGCTGTTATAGTTTTAATAAACAGTACTTTTACTAATAATTGGCATTATATTTATGGTCACTTAAATTTTGGCTAACTCTTTTTGTTGTTTTTTTTTTTTTTTTTTTT
>NW_024412417.1:7035315-7060826 GCF_014898765.1 Herpailurus yagouaroundi
AGTTTATTTATTTTTGGGACAGAGAGAGACAGAGCATGAACGGGGGAGGGGCAGAGAGAGAGGGAGACACAGAATTGGAAACAGGCTCCAGGCTCTGAGCCATCAGCCCAGAGCCTGACGCGGGGCTCAAACTCACGGACCGCGAGATCGTGACCTGGCTGAAGTCGGACGCTTAACCGACTGCGCCACCCAGGCGCCCCAACTCTTTTTGTTTTTAATAAATGTGCATGGAATTTGAAGTTGCAAAATAGAGATTAATGTTCGTTGTCCGTGTCCAGCTTTTTTTTTTTTTTTTTAAAGCCTCCAGTCAGTGGACTTTGAAGCTGTGGCAATCACAGTGAAAGAGCTAGTTCGGTATGCCCTCAGTATAAGTCCAAACAACCATTCCTGGTTAATTATTCAGGCAGACATTTATTTTGGTAAGTGAGATGTATGGTTCCTTTGCATTTTGTTTTTGTAGCACTTTTAGAAGTGAAAATAAATACATATTTTTCCTAATAGTTATTAAACTGGTCTTGTTTTTGATGTCTATTCTTCCTAGATACATTGCTATACATTCATTTTCTGTATTGTGCCTTTGGTTCAGATACTTCGAATTTTTATGTTGACTTTTTTTTTAAGTTTATTTTGAGAGAGTGTGTGTGTGTGTGAGTGGGGAAGGGGCAGGGCAGAGAGAGAGGGGGCAAGAGAGAATTCACGCAGGCTCCACACTCAGTGCAGAGCCCAACACGGGGCTTGTTTCCACGAACCATGAGATGATGACCTGAACCAAAATAGTCGAATGCTCCACCGACTGAGCCACCTAGGTGCCCCTGATAATTGCCAATTTTAATGCTCATTTTCATCCTGACCCTCCGAAGAATTTGTTATCAAGATCTTAATATCTATGTTTAAAATAGATTTACTGATTCTAAACTACGTCAGAAAATTCAGGTATGTTTCTAGTATGGGCATTTGGGAAACAAATACCTCCAGTACTAAGTTTGACAAGAAATCTGTGCTAAATTTTTGGCTCATCAGTTTTAGAAAGCAAGGAATATATTACTTCTTTTAAAGTAGTTTTAAAAAATGTGGTTTTTCTGTGTTGTCCCAGATAAGTGTTATCCCTAGCCCTGTGGTTTGAATCTGCTTTTGTCAACTCATGAAGTAATCATACCCTGCTCTTCACAAAAGAGTCCATGTTTGTCTTTCCAGCTGTTATGTCTAACGTTAGGTCATTCTCTATTATTTTCTGCTTCAGCAACAAACCAGTATTCGGCAGCTCTTCACTATTACCTACAGGCAGGAGCCGTGTGTTCTGATTTCTTCAATAAGGCTGTGCCTCCTGATGTTTATACAGACCAGGTAAGTTGTCTCGTGGGCTCTCTTTCTTGTCTACCTTTACATGTTCCTTTTTCCCAGGCCGCTTTTGGGTGAGCTGATTCATTTCCATATATGTGGTAAATTGAATGCTCTAGACCTGATTGCTCTCCATATTTCCAGTGCCCATAGATCATTGCTGCTTTGATTTCTCAAAACACCTAAAACTCAACCTGTCCAAAACTGATTTCAGCATTTTACTTTACAGTCTCCCTCCTGATGCCCTTTTCTCACATACATGAAAACACACACACACACACACACACACACGCCAAAATACCAAACGCCTTGTTCAGCCATTTAAGTTGACCAAGCCCAAATCCTCAGTATCCTCTTTTCTTTATTGATGGCTCCCACTGAAATCCATTCAGCCTTTAAGACATAGTGATTTTATCTCCTAAATCTCAAATTTATTTCATTTTCTTTTATACGTGTCGCTCTTTCCTGTTTTATGCCATCAATATCAGAATCTATTAAATGGTAGATTATAATACGTGGCTTTTAAATTAGATCTTAAATATTTTAGTAATGTGTTATTTTTAATTAAAAATTCTATTTTTCAGCGCATTTTTAGATTCACAGCAAAATTGAGCAAAAAGCGGAGTTTTCTATACCTGCTGTTCCCACATACGCACAATTTTCGCCACTGTTGCCATTCCACATCAGAGCAGTACATTGGTTACAACTGGTGTTAACTAGTTTTTGAAAATAATGAGGATTTGTTTTTGTAGGTAATAAAACGAATGATAAAATGCTGTTCTTTGCTGAATTGCCACACACAGGTTAGTTTATGATATGTTGGTTTATTTTCATGTATATTGGAATTTGCAGTAAATATAAAGCATTGGACTGGGAAATCGCCTTTATTTTCTTTACCATAATTGCTTAAGTTTACGGTATTTAAGAATTTGGCATATTAAATTTTTTTTTTTTTTAGTTTTTTAATTTATTTTGAGAGAGAAGCAGTGTGAGTAGGGGAGGGGCAGAGAGAATCCCAAGCCGCCTCCACACTGTCAGCCCAGAGCCCAGTGTGGGGCTCAAATTTATGAAACCATGAGATCATGACCAGAGAGCCAAAACCAAGAGTCGGATGCTTAACCAACAGAGCCACCCAGGCACCCCTTAATTTTTTTTCTAGGAAATTTTAACTAAAATGAAAGTATGAATTAGAAAATATTGGTCTTAGAACCTTCTAAATGGAAAAGAAGCATTTTTAAGGTGTGTGGGTTTTTTTTTTTAATATTTAAGAGTCGATATGCATGTGAGTCATTAGGGAAATACAGATCAGCACCACATGAGGTACCACTTCACACTTGATGGAATGGCTGTAATTGAAAGACAGGCGCCTTGGTGGCTCAGTCAGTTAAGTATCCAACTCTTGATCTCAGCTCACGTCATGATATCATGGCTCGTGGGTTCAAGCCCCATGTCGCGCTCTGTGCTGATGGCACAGAGCCGGCTTGGGATTCTGTCTCTCCCTCTGCCCCTCCCCCACTCGTGCAGCCATGCTCTCTCTCTCTCTGAAGATAAACTTTAAAAAAATAGTAACAGTATTGGTGAAGGTGTGGAGAAATTGTAACCTTCATACGTTGCTGGTAGGAATATAAAATGGCATGACCTGCCAAACAATTTGGCAGTTCCTCAAAAATTTAAGCATAAAATTACCATGTGACATAGACCTAACAGTTCCATCCCTAGGTTTGTAACCAAGAAAATTGAAAACATGTCCACAGAAAAATTTGCACACAAATGTTCACAGTAGTGTTACTCATCTTAGCCAAAAAGTTGAAATAACCCAGATGTCCATCAGTTGAGGAATGGATAAATAAAATTTGGTAGATCCTGTGGTGGAATATTATTTAGCCAGAGAAACAAATGAAGTGCCGATACATGCTACAACAGGGGTGAATCTTGGAAGTATTAGGTTGAGTGGAAAAAAGCCAGATACACATGGCCTTGTTATTATGATTTCATTCATATGAAATGTCCAGAATAGGCAAATCTATAATCAGAATGTAGATTAGCAGTTGCCAGAGACTGAGGGTGGAGAAATGGACTAGCTGTGACAGGTCTGATTGCAGGTTCTGTATGTCCTTGAAAGGCATTATGTAATTTTTGAATGGGCTTTTAAAATGAACAAAGCTCTAAAAATTTGTGATTTAGATCATTGATTTAAAAATTGGGCAGACAGGGGCACCTGGGTAGCTCAGTCGGTTAAGCATCTGACTTTGACTCAGGTCGTGATCTCCTGGTGTGTGAGTTCAAGCCCTGTGTCGGGCTCTGTGCTGACAGCTCAGAGCGTGAAGCCTGCTTCAGATTGTCTCCCTTTCTCTTTGCTTCTTCCCCACTTGCAGTCTGTCTCTTTCCTCTCAAAAATAAACATTAAAAAAATTTTTTTTAAATGGGCAGATGTGTATGTAAAGGTTTTTGCAATTAAAATTAGATGGGATCCATAATTATGAGCTGATCTACTCAGTATGATCTGCAAGCCCTCTTTAGTGTGTTCTTGATGTAAGAATCATTAAAAATTGCCCTTCCCAGGGGCACTCAGTCAAAAGAGCCAAACCCATGCTGGGTGTACAGATTACTAAGAGAATTAAATAAACTTAAAAAAAAAAAAAAAAAAAAATTTAGGCCTCCCAAACCAGGAGAATCCTTGTTGACACTGGTTACGTTAAATCATTTTCTTTGTTTATGTAGGTGGCAATTTTATGTCAGTTCCTCAGAGAAATTGACTACAAAACAGCCTTTAAATCATTGCAGGAACAAAACAGGTATGAATGATTTTTAAAATAAAATGAAGTTGAAATTTTTCTGCTTAATAAAGAGGAAGTAACTAAAATCTGTTTTTCAGTCATGATGCTATGGACTCCTACTATGACTACATATGGGACGTTACCATTTTGGAATACTTGACCTGTATCCTTCTATCAACATATGTGATATTAGGACAGTTCACTTCTGTAAATTAAAAAAGTACTGTAAATAAACAGTTGAGATTTTGTCATGGTATTTAATAATATCAGATTTATTCTTAACTGATTTGTTTAGATCTTCATCATAAAAGAGGAGAAACTGATAAAAGACAAATTGCGGTAAGTTATTTTATGCCTTTCTTCAGTAATACACTTAATTTCCCTGATTGTAAACCGTCGTTAAGATTTGGACCCCTCACCCCGCCAGAAAAGATTTTGTATGCCTAGTTACTGTCAGATTTTGGTTATCAGTGTTTACTTTTTAACAGACCTATTTTCATCTAGAGCTTTATCTCTCTTTTATTTTAAAATATTGGATCACGTCCTTTCTCTGCTCCAAACTTTTGAATGGTTTCCTATCTCCTATAATCTCAAAGTCTTTATAATAGCTTACAAGCCTGCATATGACCTCTAGCTGTCCATCCGACTTTCTTGCTAACTTTTGCTACGCTATTAGCCCTACTGTTCTTTGAACATGCTGAAAATATTCATCACCTGTAGGGCCTTTGAAATTTTATTTTCCATAAACATTCTTTAACTTCCCTCAGGTCTCCTGGAATGTCATCTTAGTCTTCCACTCAGGTCATGATCTGGCAGTTCATGGGTTTGAGCCCCACGTTGGGCTCTGGCTGATAGCTCAGAGTCTGGAACCTGCTTCAGATTCTATGTCTCCCTCTCTCTCTCTGTCCCTCCCCTGCTCATGCTCGCTCGCTCTCTCAAAAATAAACGTTTAAAAAGAAGAAATTAAAAAAAAAAAAGTCATCTTAGTGATCATTTCCTGACCATCTTATAAAATAGCCATGTCTTTCTCTACCCTTTTTTCTCCAACACTTTTTCTCATTTCCCTTTTGAAAATGTCCTCCATTATACTTCTGATTTACATCTGACATACTATATATTTGCTAATTTATTGGCTGTTTCCCCACCAAAAACTTGGCTTTGTCATAGCTGATACCTAGAATGGTGCCTGGCACATTATAGATGCTCAGTAGTTACTGATAGATGAGTTATCTGTTTTTAAGTTTGACTTATAAGCCAAAGTATTCTAAAATTTTTTAGTGTTTATTTAGAGAGAGAGGGAGAGAAAGAATACCAAGCAGGCTCCACACTGTCAGTGCAGAGCCCAACACGGGGCTCAAACTCACAAACCGTAAGATCATGACCTGAGCCAAAATCAAGAGTCAGGTGCTTAACGGACCGAGCCCCAGGCGCCCCAAAGCATTATAAATTTATGGCCATTTTTACTTGACTAATACTTGCTGCATCAGTATCACCACAGATAATTTTTCTTGTTGCTTTCGCTCATACTAACAAAATTATGTGCTATTGTATATCTTTTAAAGCTTTCTGCATGGACTAAGTTGTATGGGCATTATTTGCAGGGGGAAAATAATAGTATGTTTTTTAAAAATCAAAAGGAAAAATGGGGCACCTGGGTGGCGCAGTCGGTTAAGCTTCCGACTTCAGCCAGGTCACGATCTCGCGGTCCGTGAGTTCGAGCCCCGCGTCAGGCTCTGGGCTGATGGCTCAGAGCCTGGAGCCTGTTTCCAATTCTGAGTCTCCCTCTCTCTCTGACCCTCTCCCGTTCATGCTCTGTCTCTCTGTCCCAAAAATAAATAAACGTTGGAAAAAAAAAAAAAACTTTAAAAAAAATCAAAAGGAAAAAGAACATGAAGCCAGCCTACTTGATTGGAGGCAAGTCATTCTCCATTGCAAGCTTATCCACAGCTGGTAGGCATACTGAAGTTGTCATGTCTCCAGTGCTATTTCCAGACCGTCTCTACTTGTATCATTTTAAGCCCTTTCTCCTTAAAAGTTTACACTTGTCTCTTTAGTAGGTCATCTAACCAAGCTACTGGTTATTCCTCCACATGCATCAAAATATACGTGATTATTTACCCAACATCCTTATCCATAGCTTTCCAAGTTTGATTGTTACCTTTACTTAGCATCAGCCACCCACACCCGTAGCCGTGTCTTATTGTCAGAATTGTTCTACCTAAGATCCATCTGCCGGTAATTTATCCTTCTCTTACTTCCTGGCTCCCATGTTCCTCATGATCAGTGAGATATTCAGGTTTGTGACCAATTTTTCCCCAGTCTGTCAGCCCCTTCCCAGCTTCCCTTCCTTCCCTACTCACTTTGAATATGGCAAATACCTATGTGTACACTATCAAGAGGTGCTGATTCCGCTGGTCTGAGATAAGGTCTTGGAATCCAAATTGTAAGTTTCCCAGCTAGTTCTGATTATGACAAACCAGGTTTGGGAACCCCTGCTTATCTATGACTGACTGTCAGAACTACCCTTTGGTCAGTATTTTCAGCATTTTGGGGCACCTGGCTGGCTCAGTTGGAGTGTGCTAATCTTGGGGTTGTGGGTTCGAGCCCCACATTGGGTGTAGAGATTACTTAAATAAGTAAAATGTGAAAAAATGTATATTCAGCATCTTTGCATTTTTGTCTTTCACTTCACCTGGAAAAATTCCAACCCTGAATCGGTTCAAAGATTTTGCTTTTTTCCCCGAGCCACTGAGTTTGGTTGGAAAAAATCCTGCCACCATATAAACTGTGGTGCCATTACCAAACCATGGTCTCAGAGCTTAGCTGGCTCCTTATCTCTTTTGTGTTATGGGCCAGGAGTCAGTGGTCTGCTTTCTTTTCAGGGACTATTTTAGACATTCCCTGTGTTCAGCCCCCTCTCCTTTCTCCCTGTTCCGTACTTCCTTGCCTGTGTTTGGAATAGACCAGAAAAGACTATCAGCTCCTGTCCACATGGAGTTGTAGTTTTGGGAATTGTGGCCTTATAAGTACCAGCTTCAAATCCCTCCTTAAAATTCTACCTCTATGCTCATTGTTAAGTGTACTCTTAGTAGGAGGTTATGTTACTCTTTTTTTTTTTTTTTAAGGAAATTTATTAAGGGAGGAAAGGGTATTTGGTTTTTTAAGTTACTTAACTTAGTTAACATGCAATGTAATACTATCTTCAGGTGTATAATGAACTCATCACAGTAAGTGCACTCCTTAATCCCCATCTTTTTTACTCATCCCTCACCCACCTTTCCTCTGGTAGCCATCAGTTTGCTATAATTAAGAGTCTGTGTCTTGGTTTGCCTCTCTCTCTTTTCTCTATTTTCTCTCTGATCATTTGTTTTGTATCTTAAATTTCACATGTGAGGTATTTCGTATGGTATTTATCTTTGATTTATTTCACTAAGCATATTACTCTCTAGCTGCATCCACATCATTGCAAATGGCAAGATTTCATTCTTTATGGCTAATATTCCATGGTATTATACATATATATATATATACACACACACACACATATGTATATGTATATACACATACATACATACACACACACATATGCACACATACTACATCATCTTTATCCATTCATCAGTCAATGGACACTGGGCTGTTTCCTTAGTTGGGCTATTATAGATAATGCTGCTATAAACATAAACATAGAGGTACATATATTTTTTTTTCCCCAAATTTTTATTTGAATTCTAATTAACATACATGCAATATTGGTTTCAGGGGTAGAATTCAGTGATTCATCACTTACATACAACACCCAGCAAGGCTCTCCTTAATACCCATCACCCATCTAGCCCACCCCTCACCCACCTCCCTCCAGCAAACCTTAGTTTGTTCTCTACTGTTAAGAGTCTGTTATGGTTGGGGTGCCTGGATGGCTTAGTTGGTTAAGCACCTGCCTCTTGATTTTGGCTCAAGTCATGATCTTGCAGCTCATGAGATTGAGCCCTACATCAGACTCTGTGCGGACAGTGTTGAGCCTGCTTGGGATTCTCTCTTTTGCTCTCTCTGCCCCTCCCCCCCCCAAAATAAACTTAAAAAAAAGAGAGTCTTTTATGGTTTCCCTCTTTTTTTTCTTCCCCTCCCTTATATTCATCTGTTTTTTTTTAATTCCACATATGAGTGAAATCCTGTTGCATTTTTCCTCTGATTTCACTTAGCATAATACAGTTTAGCTCTGTGTCGTTGCAAATAGCAAGATTTCATTCTTTTTGATGGCTGATTATTCCATTGTATGTATATATGTATATCTGTGTGTGTATGTATATATATGTGTGTGTGTGTGTGTGCGCGCGTGCACGTGTATACACACACACACACACACAGACACCATTATCTTTGTCTATTAGTCAGTGGACATTTGGGCCCTCTCCATAGTTTGACTATTGTTGGTAATGTTACTCCTTGATGAAGGCAAGTTTTTAGGCTTTTGATTCAACCTGTTCAGTGACCTTTAATTAGTTGTCTCCTCTCCTGTATTGTCAGCCTCTCCCATAGCTTATAAACTATTTCATCCTTGACTGTACCTCTACTTCCCTTGTCCCTTCTCTGCCCAGTTCTGTGACGCTCTCGACCCATTGTAATTTGACTTCTGCTCTTATCACTCTTAACCGTTCTCTCAAGGATCACTAATATCAAAGTCAGTGGATGCTTTTCAGTCTTTATCGTGTTGACATCTCACTTCTTAAAATTCTTTATTCCTTTGGCTTCCCTGACATTATTTTCTCTCAATTTTTTTCACTGACTCTTCTGCCTTTTCTTCTGTCCATTTCTTCATGAGCATCTCCCTCTGTCTCCCCCTTAATCTTGGTTTCCTCAGAGTTTAGTCCTTTGGTTATTTTCAGATTGCCCTACATTCTCCCTAGGTAGTCTCATCCACTCATGGGCTTAACTACTACCCACAGTGTACATTATTTCTCTCAAATCTCTGGCTCCAATTCCAACTTCTGTCTTATACTTTGGATTTTTATAGCCAGTCATCTTTGTGTTATTTTATCTGTTGGAAATCATTCTTTAATCATATACCCTATGACTAGGTTTTTCCACATGCACTCCTTCATGTTGAAATGGTGTTGACAGTTAGTCTTTGTTGTTTAAAGAAGTTATAATAGGGTTTCTTTTTAGAAAATACATGATTTATTTGAGAGAGAATCCCCATAGGCTCCACATTGTCAGTGTGGAGCCCCAGGTGGGGTTGGAACTCCTGAACTGTGAGATAATGACCTGACACCAGGAGTTGGATACTTAACCATCTGAGCAATCCAGGCACCGCTGGGCTTCTTTCTTTTTTTATCTAAAGATGTAGATTGCCTTTTAATCTAAAGGTAATTCTAAGATCCTAAAATACATTCTAACAAAATGCTCTTTGGCAGATTATACTATAGATTTTTAGTAGGCTGAGGTATTCTAGTTATGAAAGAAATGAACCACTTTATATAGGCTGTCATAATGCTGAGCAACTACCTATTTTTGCATATTAAACAAGTAAAGCCTTTCCTGAAACATGAATTTTGATTTTTCAAACTATTTTGTAGGAGCCTCAATTAACTGTAAAAATGTGTTGGATGATATGTAGAGCTTATTTGCTGGTATTTTTAGTCAAATAAACTTACATGATTTAATGTTCCTATAGATAGTCTTTTCTTATCCACAGAGGGGATATGTTGTAAGACCCAGGTGGATGCCTGAAACCATAGGGAGTACTGAACCCTATATATAGATATTTATGTAATTATTAAAAATATTGCTACAAATGTTACAAATATTATTACAAATATCAAAATATTGTACTCCCTCTTCTTGGGATGATGTGAGGTGAATGATGTAGGCATTGTGGTAAAGCATTAGATTACTTTTGACTCTGAGACCTGTTAGGAGGAGGATCATCTTCTGGACCATGCTGGACTTCAGATAAGGGGGAACCTACTGTAATTCCATGAACAGTGGCTAGGCATTTGATCTTTAAGAGTGGCTCTGAGTCTGTCTTTGTTAATTTCTTCTACACCTCCCATCATTTACAGTTGACTTTGTTAGCATGTAGGTAGTTTTGTATTATGTATACTAGCAAGACTTTGTTTTTGACCACAGCTGTAATAACATCACCTTTCTGTTTTGGAAGATCAAAGCCATCGGTCAGACAGAATTGAACGCAAGCAACCCAGAAGAAGTGTTACAGCTGGCAGCGCAGAGAAGGAAAAAAAAGTTTCTCCAAGCAATGGCAAAACTTTACTTTTAAACAGTTAGTTAAAAATTTTTAATTTTTATTTTTTAAACAATGGGCTAAAAATAAACAGTATTAGATTATATAATACATATTTACACATTTAGTGGTGTTTTCTTTTCAGACAAAATACTGAAACAATTTAAAAACAAAAACTGTACAGAAGACTTCATACCGTAACCACAGCTTAAATTTATAATTTCTTCAAAAGGAGATTCATGTATCCAGTAAGAGAATAAACTAGCAATCTGGTATGCTTTGTTTTCTAACTAGACCCACTTTCGAGGTTGAAATTTCATTAAAAAACTAAAATATGTAGAAGTAGCTAGTCTATACACAGCAAGTTCTTATGTCAGGGTTTTGTTTTGTTTTTAATAAATAATCTAGGAGTCAGTATACATTTACTACTTTTTCTGCCTTATGAAAACAGAAGTTTAGGCCAAGTGTTAAGCTTTATCACTTTGTCCTTAACTCAGTGTAGGAATTTAAAAACGACCTTAACAGTTTTGCAAACATAAATAAAGTCTTAGTCACACTAAATTAAGAAAAAATCCTTAGGGATGTCTTGGAGTTAGTAAAGTGACTTTCTCATATAAATAGGTTGAAAGCGTACTTTTTCACTTAAATTGTGATGTACAAAAAGTCATTATAAAGCAACCTCTGTGTCAAAGCCCAAAGTAGGAGCTACACATTTATCTTGTTTAAAATTTCTTTGGTATTCCCCCTGTTTAGACCACAGTTTAAACACCATGTTCATTTAAGCCTTACTGGTTAAAAAATGTTATGGCAAGGCAGATGAAATAAAAAACAGATTAAAGTTCACCTTTTGTAAAAATTCAAGTTTTATAATAGCTTGCTACAGCAGCTGTAGATAAATTAGTCACCTTATTACAAAACTAAATCTTTGTAAACAAGTTTAAATTTTCAAAAACCAAATTGCACTAGTCAAGACAATGTGAATTTTGAGAATCTAAAAACTAGATTCAAAGTATTGTATTAATGTCGCCTTTAAGGTGGCGCACTTACCTAGTCTAAAACTCCAATGATAAAATTCTTAGTTTATCACAATAACACAGTAATACTGGATCAAAAAAAAAAAAATTATGGCATAAAGCGTGGCTATCTTCTATCCAGTCACCTTGGGAATGAAGTCATCTTTGTAAACAAGTCCCGCTGTTTAAACAGCTAATGTAGGAATTTCTTCCTTAATGCCAATTTTAAGTGGTTTTTTAAAATCGAAGAATGGCAGTGAAACTTCTGAATTGGCTAGGACAGTCATAGCACTATTTTCCTGAAAACTTTAGTAGTTCAGTTCTAGGAAATTCTACCAATGGTCAATTCCAACTTGTTTGCTTAGTTAACCTTCGTTAGTATTTTCCTGGTGGTTTTTCAGTGCTCTTCGGTGGTGTCATAATGCCTCCACTGCACACTGGTGACAACTGTCCCCCCTTTTGAAAGGTGTTTACATAATTTACTTCATCCTATACATGTGAAGAAATCATGCAGAGATTAACAGGTAAGGTAAAGCACCGATAGAGTAAAACAAAGTCAAACCAGACTTGGATATTAATTTGAGACTACTTAGACCTCATGAAATGGTCTCTTTATGTCTTTGCAATCATGACTAGTCCTATTCTAGAGGTGCAACAGTTTGAACTGAATATAGCTGTATTTTTAAAAAACTCTTACTTGGACTACTGGCATTAATCTTGAGACATTCCACAAATTTTGCTGTGACATCAGTGTGCCCATTAGAGCTTTCTATCTTGTATCACTGCCCTAAAGTATTTCTAGTATCCTTATTAGTTTCAGTAACTTACTAGATATAAAATGAAAAGCCCCACAAGAAACATACCAGCATAGCCAGATAATTTGTATGTGTCTGGATATTGTGTCTGTCTTCCATAGAAATCTTCTTAAAAATCTTCAGCTTCACAGGACTAGTACTTTTTACTACACTGGCAAAAGGCACCATCCAGTCTACACATTCAGAAATGTTGTCCCATTCCAAACCTAGATAGAGGAAAGTTAGGAAAATGTGAAGGTTACAAGAGAAATTGTCAACTAATCTGCTTTAACTTCTTAGAATTGGATTTTGGCCTTCTAATAACTGTTCATAAGGTGACTTATTTTGTGGGAGAAAAAGACTTAGAGCTTCTTAACCCGTACCTTCTACATATGAAACTGAAGTTGTCAAAACCCAAAGAACTCTTAAAGCAGGGCAATGACCATGCTGACTGACTTCAAACGGATTTAAATTCCATTTGACCTTATTTTTTGTTTATGGATATATACTGAAGATGAGGAAGGACTTCTAACAAAAGAGAAGGTAATTGCTAACCTAATGTTTTCCATTAAAATTTTAAACTGTTTAATAGGAAGCTAAAGTTGATAAATTAATAGTCCCTTGTGAACATGTAAGAAGATAACAAAATATAGTGCCTTACCTGAGGCTTTCTTAACCACTTCAATAGAGGTAAAATGGCACAAGGCAGCGGCAGCCAGGATTCTGTACTGGAATTCTAATGAGTCGATGGCTAGAATACACAGATCTAAAAGCTAGCAAAGGAAAAAGCAAACGTACATGTAATTAGGAGGAGAAAGGATGAGTAATCAATGTTGCTACTAAAGATCAGTCAGCTATAATTTTAGAGTACTTATGATGTGGACCCATGTGCCAAGAATTGCTAAAACTACAGGGATCCAAAGATAATTTCCTTCAGAGTGGTGGCTCAAGCCAGGAAGTGAATAGACAAGGATTGTTATGATGCAGTGTGGTGTGTAGCAGTAGGAAAGGCACCTAATCCAGAGTGGGGAAGACCTGTGCTGCTTAAATCTTAAAAGACGCAGTAGCCACGAAGATTGGGAGGTAAAGAGTATTCTAGGTGTAGGAAATAGCATTTGCAAAGATAAATGAAATATTACTTTCCCTTGGAACCTCTAGTTCAGAACAAAGGAATTCCTTTCATTCATTCCTTATTTTAAAAGGGAGAGGGGCGTAGGTAGAGAGGCACAGATTAGATCATAGATTAGCCTAGATTAGATCATAAAGGGTCTGTAAATTTAGTTCTGATTACTGAAATTATTGGAACATTTTAAATCAGGAAAGATACATTTTAAGAATGATCCTTTAGAAACTTCTTTCTGTGTATCTGCTTTACTGTAATCTAAACAGTGAGATTATTTATTTATTTTTTTTTTTTTAATTTTTTTTTTTTCAACGTTTATTTATTTTTGGGACAGAGAGAGACAGAGCATGAACGGGGGAGGGGCAGAGAGAGAGGGAAACACAGAATCGGAAACAGGCTCCAGGCTCTGAGCCATCAGCCCAGAGCCTGACGCGGGGCTCGAACTCACGGAGCGCGAGATCGTGACCTGGCTGAAGTCGGACGCTTAACCGACTGCGCCACCCAGGTGCCCCAACAGTGAGATTATTTAAAAGGCAATATAATCTAGGTAATAAAGAGTATAGTAGAATTGTGTAAAAGGGCTAGATTTCAGAGGCTAAGGTAATACTGTCCATGGAATAAACAAATTATGTTTGCTCCCATTGTCCAGAAGGTAGAAACATGAGAAGAGTTAGAAATAAACAATGTAGAAATAGTAATTATTAGCTTATCAGATTTTTGTTCTCTATCAAAAAGGCATAGCTGCCTGTGATAATTTAGGATGCTGGCAATTCTGACAAAAAATAAGCCCTCATTAGAAAGTTTTACAAAATGAACCAATTCTAATTCAGTTTTAGTTCATAAGGTGTTTACTAGATTTAAAATACAAATTAAATTTCAACCTAGGTTATTTAAAATCCAACCCAAAATACCACAGTTCCTTCAGTTCCTTATGTAAGCTTTTCATATTCTACATAGAATTCGAACATAGATTTTTCTCACTTATATATGGTAGTACAGCAACCTTTAAGATACATACGAGAAGTAAGCAGGAAAGAACATTTGCTATGTTGGCCTACAAAAGCATAATTTGAAATTAGATTTTTTAAAAATGTTATAACTTATCTTAATTCTAATGTATAAAATCGGTACAGTGTGTTCAAATATGAGGATAAGATTATCATACAGAATAATTTCCTATCATACTAAAGACAGCTGGCTGCTAAATACCAAAAAGAGGTATTTAACACTCTAAACCCCTAAAGAATGAAGAGTACTCATAATACATTTAAACTGAAAGTTTAAAGTCTGTTCTCTAGAATTATTAAGCAATGTAAATACTGGGAACAGAATTTTATGCATCAGTTTTGTTCTAGTCAATTAAGGAGTGAATTTAATTCATTACGATTTTTGTTGTATAATTTATTTAAGACTGTAAATGCACTAAACAGTTACAATAAACATTAGCATATCTGCAATGAAAATACCTGAGCTATTTGAATGAACTTTTCCTGAGAATACTGAGGTAGAAGAACTTTAGGAGCATCTTTAAGAGCATCAACTTGGAGGAAGAGATTTAGCCAGGAGATGACTGTTACAGGACAGAGTTCCCATTTTAAAGCCTGTTAATAGTATGAAAACACCTGTTAGTAAATGTAAGTATATATACACTGTAATATATAGCTAGTTTACTAATAGGCCTTTAAAAGCTTCTGCTTTAGGCCTATTTCTTCCTAGGAATTTTATTCTGACCCTTATTTTATTAAAAGTACTTGTAGATACTTCAAAATGTAAAGCTGCTTGTATTTTACAGTTTATTAATCTAGTTCCCTTTTTATTCTCTATCTTAACTTAATAAGCTCATTGAGCCTAATATTCATTCCTTCTTTTCTCATTTCTTGCAGCCCCTGGTCTTCCAAATCTATTCTCTACTTTATTGAAACTGCCATTTTAAAATTATATTCAGTGAACAAAACGAATTCCATTCAGATCTTCCAAAAACTGATCTAGACTTTTTCTTTCCATGATCTTTAATGGCTCCGGTCAAAATGTAAAAGTTCAAAACAAAAAAGGCAAATCTTAATGTATCATATCTTTTTCTTCATGAAGCTTTGGGACTTTACCATTTACAAGCAGTCTAAAGTAATTAGGGGAGAACAAGAGAGTATTGCAGAGAGTTCCGTCTTCTCTTTACATCCTCATACTGTGCTTCACGTCTGAATCTGAGTAAGTTTATTGTTAGAACAGTATCAACATGCCAGCAAGGTCCCATTCTAATAGAGCTATCAATATGAATGTTTACAGACTGTAAGCATAATTTAGAAGACATAAATTTGTAATTTACAACACATAGTAAATGAAAGTCATTGTTTTTTCTTGTGTGTCCTGTATACAAAGTTATGATGTCCAAATTTAATAACATACTTTCTAGTAGCTAACACTTAGCCTTTACTCTAATTCAGAGCCTGATTAAACACCTTTAGGGTTTTTTTCTCCACCATTTTGCTTAATAGCCCTTTTTGGCATATAGAAAGGAAAAAAGGCAGTGAAATAATTCTCATTCTCTGTTGGAAGAGGGGAACATCAGAATATTTGAGTGTCACTGTTGGAATTCATTGATACATACACATGGTATGGTAATTATACTTTTCAAAGCATTTCCTTAATCACTTTTAAAGCAGTATATTCTCATTATAGAAAACTTGAAAGACACAGAAAAATGGTCTACAGGTTAAGTAAATTCTCCCCCCCACCCCCATTTATCCATACCATTGTCAATATATTGATGCATTATTAACCTCTTTGAACTGGATCTTAATGCTGAATGAAATCTGTTTTGACTACTTACAGTGTGTTGAGATTCAGTAGTTAACTGTTAAGTTACTAAAACTGCAACTAGAATCACTTAATACCTTTAATATAATAAGTTCCATTCTTAAGATATCCTCTTCACTGCAGGCACCATCAGTGACATAAGCAAACTCTTGGAGCTTAGGAGCATAGATTTCCTTTAAAATGGATTTAAAAAAAACATTAGGTGTAGTTGAGACCGAGATTAAAACAAAAAGAATTCTACAGAAACCACTTAACAGGCTTTGTTTTTAAGGATAGCTTCGTAAAGTGATTTTAAATCTTAGTAATGATATGTTTCTCAGGTGTAGGAGGTGAAATTAGCCAACTACATTGAAACTTATTTTCATAGGCTTGATCTTGAATTTCAGTTAATAAACAACTAGAATATTTTAACCAGCCATTTCAGTTAAAAAATAAGAAGCCAAACTTGTTTTAAGCAAAATTGCGTAGTATATTGGCCAGACCAGAACAAGACTCTTAATGAGGTCTAAAAACTACTGAAAACCATTCCTTTACCCTAGTATAAAAGTATGGTACGTCAACATTGTGCAGTTTCGCTGACAGGTCGGTCTGAACAGTCCAGAGAACAAATAGAATGATCAGAGTAGAAGAGAGGCCTGGTACAGATGAGAACAGGCTAAAAATCAAGATTTCAGTCTAGAAAGCTACCTGAAACACACAGTTGAATTCCAGAGAAGGGTAGACTAAATATAAAATTATTCACCAAATTTGGCAGGATTGGGAGATAGCCCTTAAAGCTCAGAACAAAAATATGGAAGAAAAAAATAAATTCAAGGAAATTAAGGCATGTTTCACAGTCCTCCTGCCCTCAAGATGATAAAGGTTTCAAAAATCTCGAAAGAAATTATGATAATCCAAAATATATTGTTTAAGAAAACCAGATGGAGATTGTGTGAAGGAAAACCTCAGGCAAGAAAAGAGTTGCTTTCTATCCTGGCACCGCCAGCAGACACAGATAGAGACCATTATTCTAACCCAGCAGAGCTATTTATTTCATTTGATTGGTCAGTTTTCAAAGACCATTCTACTGAATCCAATTGCCATAACTATGTATTGGGACCACACTGGTATATTTTGTTTGGCAGAATGAGACATGGACTATTTGCCTACATTACATTTCCGGAATCTAAACCAGACACTTAGAATAGGCTCAGATACTACAAAAGGAAGTATATTTATCCCTCCATACAAATCAAGAATGTTCAAAAAATGTTTTAGGGGAAAAATAAATCCACTTATCTTAGAGTTCATATCCAAAGTTGTAGGGATTGATGTGATGTAAAAAGAGTTTAAGGTAAATCTATCTGTGGATAAACTTTGAGAACTTACCTCAAGTTTGGAAGCAATGAATAATGAGGTAATTCCAATGAGCTGAAGCATATTTTTATTTATATCCTTTTGTGTCAACATAAATCTGTCAAAAAAGTCTTGTGCGAGGTAAAATGTTTCTCTATGAAGTGTGTATACTTCACATACCTAGAGAAGGATCCAAATATTTACATCATCATTTGATGAATTTCTTCAAATTAGAAAGATCCTAACATACCAGTCTTTAGAATACTTTTTTTTTTAAATGTTTATTTTAGTGGTTGGGGGGAGCGGGTAGGAGTGGAGTGGGGGTGGGGGGTAGAAAGAGAATCCCAAGCAGGCTCTGTGTTGTCAGCGCCAGAGCCTGATGCAGGGCTCGAACTCACAAAGTGTGAAATCAGGACCTGAGCCAAAATCCAGAGTCGGAGGCTTAATGGACTGAGCCACCCAGGTGCCCCTGAAATTTTAAGCCCAACTTTGTTTTTTAGGATACCAAAGCTGAGATTGGGCAAGGGTGAGGAGGGAGACAGAGGTTAACATGTACTAATAGGATAAAAAGAATCTATTACCATCCTCATTTACTAGTTTTATTGGGTTTTTTTTTTTTTTTTTGCCCATATGGACTTTATTCCCAGATTCATTTACACTTTTACTGACTATGAGCAAACTTTTCTATTAATTTCCTGTTTATTGCTGATAAATGGGTAAGTTCTCATGCTTAGTTTATATTTTTAATTCTCACAGCCCTAAATGATGGTCTTCACTGTTCTAGGCAGACCTTTAACGACAAAATAACTGTTCCCTTTAATATTTTTTTAACTTTTTTCCATGTTTTACTGCATTGGCTAAGAATTTTTATAGACAAAAACTGGATGAACAACATTGGTGACATATAAAGTCTTGATCACATCCCTTGTTTCTGACTGTACTGGGAATTTCCCAAATGTTTCACTACTGCTCTTAATAATAAACAATGTCTGTCATTTCCACACTTATTACAGGCAAAGCTTTAAATTCTCAAAATAACTCCAGAAAGTGACCATTATCCCCATTTTGAGGATGAGAAAACAGGGATAGAAATACAGGAGGGTTTTGTTATTGTTTTTAATGTTCATTTATTTTGAGAAGGAGCACGTAGGTGTACGAGCAGGGGAGGGGCAGAGAGAGGGATCCCAAGCAGGCTTCAGGCTGTCAGTGCAGAGCCCGATGCGGGGCTCGATCTCACAAACCATGAGATCATGACCTGAGCTGAAGTTAGGAGTCAGATACATAACCGACTGAGCCACTCAGGAGCCCTGAAATACAGGAGTTCTAATAATGTGTTTAGGAAATCTCTTAGTTTACTACATATTTTGAAATGAGGAATAGAAACTGAATTTCAAAAAATGTCTTTCACATCTATTGAGACTTGATGATTTTTTTCCTTTAAACTATTATGGTAACATTTAACCTATTTTTATGTTTCTAGACTGAAAAGATAATACTAAGAAAAAGAATTTAATGCTCTACTCTGTTTATTCTACCCAGTTTTGCATATAATCCTATTTAAGGGAAAATAGCAATAAATTTGGACAGTCCAATCCAATTCGGTTTGGATAAAAAGTCAATGTAACAAAAAGGAAAAAAATTAAAAATCTGTATGATTGTGTTTAGGTTGCTTCCATGATCACTAGGTACTCCCAAAAGTCAAAACCCAACCACCTTCTTGTACCCATATGATTGAAATATAATCTTGTCTTCCAGTCAGAGTAAGAGATAAGATAACCTGACTGCAAAGAACACCATTTTATAGTCCTTTTTAAAAAACTTTTCTGATAGCTTCTGAGATTTACTCTCGCATTGTTGCACCAAAAAGCCTAGTATTTCTCCCTTAGAATGCCTCATTTCTATCTTAAACACAGGGAGACTACAGAACAAATATCCAAGGGCTGGAGGAAAATAGGTTTGTTATCAACACAAGTAAATTCTTGGAATTATTATCCAAAGAATGGGAATGGGCCTAAACGAGAACGTTTTGGGCATAGATCTTTAGGGACTTCAAAATCACTGTAATTCCTTTAGATTAATGGTACAGTGTATTTCTGAAAGGAATAAAAGTATATAATAAAGGGAAACAATTGAGCGTAGAGGGCTTGGTACTTCTGGATATTTAAAGCCTCTGGGGCGCCTGGGTGGCGCAGTCGGTTAGGCGTCCGACTTCAGCCAGGTCACGACCTCGCGGTCCGTGAGTTCGAGCCCCGCGTCAGGCTCTGGGCTGATGGCTCAGAGCCTGGAGCCTGTTTTCGATTCTGTGTCTCCCTCTCTCTCTGCCCCTCCCCCGTTCATGCTCTGTCTCTCTCTGTCCCAAAAATAAATAAACATTGAAAAAAAAATTAAAAAAAAAAATCCTCCTTATTTAGGACTTAGAAATCAAGATCCCAAATCATAATTTGGATTTTGGTGATGCAGAAAAGGACTTCTGAGGGCCCTGAAGCCTAGTCCTGGTTCTTCACTTTGTATAGCAGAATGTAAAACCTTGTCAATTATATATTCTGTTCATCTTGATTATCCTCAGCACCTAGTGCCTGGTACACAGCAATACTAACAGGTACCAGGAATTCCTAATTGGTTGGGTTTGGGTTATATGGGGTGTAGTGGCTGTGTTAGGATTTTACTCTCACAAAGTAGACATTTGCCATTTTGGTACCATCAACTACAGTAAGGACCCCCAAAAATATTTGCTGCTGGCCATGAATAATATACCAAGGGCACCTGAAAAGCACATTTACATCTTAAATATTTTTCTGTCCTACAGAGACAAAGGTATTAATGGAACATACCTCTAAAAGCCAGTCTAGAAGTATTGACCTCATCTGTGGTTCCAGGTCAGAATGCAGAACTTCAAAATGTTTGTCATGAACATATCTAGTCTCTTTTTTTAGCATGTTTAGCCAAACATCATTTGAGCATCCCCAACTATGGAAAGGGGTAGAAAAGAATCACTATGTGACCTACATAATATACAACATAAATTTTCAGACACTGAAATCCAACTTTCAATTAGAACTTGAAAGGAGCTCTTTAGAAACCAGTTCTTTAGCATGAAAAAACAGAGGCTTGAAATTATACAGCAAGAACTTAGACTAGACTTCAAGAGTACTTTCCCCAGAGCAACACTGAAATTTTAAATATTTAAGCATATAATCCCAGTAGAGACAAATATCATCATCTCCAAACAGATCATCAATAGTAGAATCACCTAAAGTGGTGGTAGTTGGCAGAGTATAGTGAAGGGGCAGGTTGGCAAATTTAAATGTCTTAGTCCACTAATTTGCATATAGAGCCAAATAATACTACACTATGTGCTTTGTATAAGCTGTACCTCTTAGTCCTATTCATTAACTAAAAACATATAGACCTTACTAAGCTTGGTAGGAAGTAAATACGGTTGATACATCAAATGAAAATGTCGTATGTTAAAATGCTTCCATCTTAATTTAGAAAAATCATTTAAACTCCATTTAAAAGGTGTTCAGCTCCCCTCTCCCACTCATGCTCTGTCTCGCTCCAAGCTCTCAAAATAAATGTTAAAAAAAGTTTTGTTTTTTTTTAGTGGGGGGGGGGGGGACACCTGGGTGGCTCAGTTGGTTAAGTGACTGACTGCGGCTCAGGTCATGATCTCACAGTTTGTGAGTTCGAGCCCCGCATCAGGCTTTGTGCTGACAGCTCAGAGCCTGGAGCCTACTTCAGATTCTGTGTCTCCCCTTCTCCCTACCCCTCCCCTGCTCATGCTGTGTCTGTCTCTCAATAAATAAATGTCACAAAAATTTTTGTTGTTGTTTTTAAAAAAAAAAGGGTGCCTGGGTGGCTTGGTCAATTAGGCGACCGACTTCGGTTCAGGTCATGATCTCACAGTCCAGGAGTTCGAGTTCTGTGACAGGCTCTGTGCTGACAGCTCAGAGCCAGGAGCCTGCTTCGGATTCTGTGTCTTCCCCCCGTCTCTGCCTGCCCCTCCCCCACTTGTGCTCTGTCTTCTGTGTCTCAAAAATAAATGTTAAAAAAATTTTTTTAAAGGTGTTCAGCTCCTCTAATGAGGCTTGCGGTATTCAAAGAAATGAAAATAAATTCAAAAAATCAGTATTTTAGGGCGCCTGGATGGCGCAGTCGGTTAAGCGTCCGACTTCAGCCAGGTCACGATCTCGCGGGTCTGTGAGTTCGAGCCCCGCGTCAGGCTCTGGGCTGATGGCTCGGAGCCCGGAGCCTGTTTCCGATTCTGTGTCTCCCTCTCTCTCTGCCCCTCCCCCGTTCATGCTCTGTCTCTCTCTGTCCCAAAAATAAACGTTGAAAAAATATATATATATAAAAAAAAAAAATCAGTATTTTAAATACCCATATCCTTTGTGAACAGCAAAGTATTCTCAAAATAATACATGCATAAATATCAGAGCAATTTTTGTATGTTTTTATAGTGAAGGCAAAATAGGACTCAAAATAGTACAATATATTAAATTAGTACAATTTTAATTGACATTAAATTCAAAAAAAATATTCTTACCTTAAATCAGGCAAAGGTGAAGGATTAATAAAAAGATTTTTAAATCTGTAATTTGTAAATCTGGAGAAGTCACTTGTTCCTATTTCTTTGTGGGGTGTTTCAATGATTATACAAGGACTGATCCCTCCAGATAATACAGGTGGCCAACAATTCTGTCATTAAAGAAAAATTTGTGCAATAGAAAATCACCTTTTTGTCTTGGATCTTTCATAAATAGAAGCTAATATCTCTAAACCGACTATAGTTCTTCCCAAACACCATCGTTAACATTGCTGATAATCTAGTTGACATTTTATAAATAAGCCATACAGCTCCTACTGATCTTCAAACAGTTTAACAGGTGGGGTGTTTTAGAGAACAATATAATTCTGAAAATACAAGACATTCGGCATTGGGGGAGGAGAGGAATAAAAATTCATCTGTGGTCACTTATCACTTTCAAGATTAAAAAACTGAAGTTCTTCCCTTCTTACAATAGTAGCAAGGGCACCTTGTTTTATAAAAAGCTCCTCCCTCATCCCTACCCCCCAACCCTTTAAGCCTGCTCCCATCCTTCAGAGTACTATAAGGCAAAACCTTAAAAATGGAATCAACCAAAGTCAATTACTTTAATATTTAAAGGACCTTTTCCCCAGCCAATGCTGGTTTCAAAGAGAACCACGTCTCTAGTGTTCTCTGTACCACACACAGAATAGGTAGCAAAGGGCTGGGTGCCAGTCTGTCAGTGACTTCACATCCTATTTATGCCCAAAGGAGCAGCTATTAGGACCCTCCACTAGCCAGAGAGGGAACAAAGAGCAGTACATTGGACAGATTAGGCGGGCCCTGGTGCACCAGGCGATTCCAAGAGGGAGGGATTTACAAAGAGGAACCAGCTGCTTCAAGGCAAACTTATTCTGCAGCTGTAGTAGGATTTAGGCACATACAAACCACCTAAAGATCAGCACCTTCCTGCTGACCTCGGGTCATTCAGAGTAAGAGTGTCAGAGGTATCTTTCTGTTGCACAGCAATAACGCAATTCAATTTTTATTTGTCCTGCATTCGTTTCACCCAACTCCCCCCGCCACCTCCCAGTCCAGTTCTGCATTACCCTAATCTCATACTGATGTCTCTTGGTGACCTCCTCTTTTCTTTTTTTGACATCCTGGAAAATAGAAAAGACCACTGTTAAACTAAAGTCCCAGCAAAGAAGTTCTTCTCTCCTCCCTCTCCCCTTAACTCACCTGGGCTGTTTTTCTCTTTTTGGCCTGAATTATCTGGGCTTCTGGAGGGGAATCCGTCTGGCTGGGCTGGGGTTGCTGCTGCTGCTTAGCTTGTAAACGGCTACTACAGTGAATTTTTTAAAAGGAAGTTTTATAAGTCAAGAGTTTCAAACGCAGCAGCTAACTTTTAAACACATCTACAAGACAATGTTACCTGCGTCTTGACATTCTCTTCTTTCAGGTGTGTGAAAGCTCTGGAGAGGAGAGAGGAAAAATGAGAGTCAAATATATTGTCACCCATATTCTCCCAGGTGCCAGTCAGATGCTCATTCAGGGGTTGCAGCTGAGTCCTTCAGGAGGTGGCCTGAGTCATTTCACCGTGCTGTCTTACGCACTACAATGGTTACTTCACGGGATTAATTTTGGACACATGCCTGCGTCTCAACTGAACGTACAGTCGGGACGCGAGTGTCTTTGAGAATTTACAAAGCACCCCCAGCAAGGAGGGAGATCTCCCCCAAATGGGTCTTTTCTGCGCCCTCCATCCTCTCTCCCGTAACCCCTAGAGGGGCCTGGGCAGCGCCCCCACGTCCCCCCCTTCCATCCCGGACAAGCAGCGGAGAGAGAGGGGGTTGTGGAGGCGAAACGCTGTGGAGAAGCCGGTTCCGCGCCAATTTGGAGAGCGGCGGTGGCGGGGAAGCAGGGGGAGGAGGGAACTGAGACTTGTGTCACGTCCTTCAGTCTCCTTTCCCTCCTTCCCAGCCCCACTGGGCCCTGCCTGTCGCTTGGAGGGGCACCGGGACCCCGACTCCAGATAAGGGCTGGGAGCGAAGGAAAGAGAGTTAAAGAAAGGGGAAAACTGGGCTGGTCGGGGAGGTTTTCTCTCCGCGAAGGGGAGATCCTCTATCCTCTATCGCGCGGTAGATAGATCCTCTATCGCGCGGTAGAGCTCCCCTAACCAGGGTGGGAGGGAGAAGCCCCTGCAATGAGGGTATTTTCCTTGGCCTCCCCTTCGGGCAGCCCTCCACCCCCGCCACTTCCCCGGCCCCCTGCCAAAGATCCTGACAGGAACGGAACGCGGGGAGCCATCCTCCCGACCCCCCAGCCGCCTAATTCTCAGCCTTCCCATATTTCCTCCCGCAGGCTCCCGCCCGCGGGAAGAATCGGCTCTGGGGGCTTTCTCTCCTCCCTCACTCCTCCCTACGCCCAGCAGCTCCTCACCGCTAGACCCGCTACCGCTCCTCTCTCAGCTGGCGCCGGCGCCAACCCAATATATAGGCCAGGCCGGGCCCGCCCCGCACGCATGCGCCTCAGACTGACACCTCCGGACTGCGCGCTCCCCTCTCCCGCGCGCCCGCCCCGCAGGCCCGCGCGCCGCGCCCTGCTCTCAGTCCGCGCCCGCCCACCCCGAGAGGCCAGGGCCCGCTAGCCTAGGCCCTCAGTTCGCGTTCACCTGCTCTCCACTTCACCTGCCTGCGATGCCTGGCGCCGGGAGGGAGTCTCTCAGAGGCCCCTCCTCCAAGGTTCGGCTCCCCACCGCCCTGCTTCCGCGTCTCCCGCCAGTAGTTTCCAGTTCCCTCCCGCCCTCAACTCCCGGATCCCGTCGGTGTCGGGCAGCGGCTCAATCCCGGCTTACGACCAGGTGGAGGCGACATGGGTGAGCACAGAGTAGCCAGGAAGTGGCCATCCTGTGGTGCTCTGGGGCTGTCCCGCTAAGTGCTCAAGGAACCCGGTTATTGCGGATGAGACGCCGGGACCAGCAGGACCCGCCCCTGAGGGAGGAGCGCCACTTTGGCTGCCGAACTGGCCAATGGGAGGCGAGGACGGCAGCACAACGTGGAGAGGCTGCAGAATGTAAACACAGCCGGGCGCACTGCTAGCCACGTGTGTCTCCGCGCCGCCCGTCGGGTCTGGGACCACCGGGGCCAGCCGTGGCACCCCAGGAAAGCCAAACTCAGGGATGTCTGTCTTGCACTTTGCTCCAGCCCGCCGACGGAGGAGGTTCGTATCAACCCTGTTTTCCCGCTCCTTGCTCCGCCAACCCGGTTGCCTCCCGGGGGTGGGTCTCTCTGCACTCCGCCGCCCTGCCTCTGCCAGGCGGATTCCCACTGCGAAGTCCCCGCGCGCAGGAAACGCTCGCGCTAGGCTTCACCCTCCCTTCCTGTCTACCGGACCTGCAGTTCCGGGGTTCCCCAAAAGTAAAATGTGTCTCAAGAGCAGGGCCGGGGCGGGATTCCACCCCACAGCTCTCTGGGTCTGACCGGGAAAACTGCCCCACCACGTGCCCGCCCGGGGCCCGCCCGGCCGGCCCCGCCCCGCCGCCGCCA